>NC_056749.1:579749505-579917005 GCF_019279795.1 Protopterus annectens
GAATAATCCACAAAAAAAAAGCTGCAGAATGAGTTGTCACCTTCTTTTCAGAACAGGCAAAAAATTCCTTCATGTTGTTATAGAAGGTTTAAAACAACCATACAATAAAAATGACTATCTAAATAAAATGAACATGGTACTGTTGGAAGGAAGTTTTTATAAGGAAATGTCTTACAATTTTATTATCAACGCATTCAGGAGAATTGATTTCTTGTTACAGGATTGGGATTAAGAACAAATTACATCTGAATTACTTGCCTATTTACAAGTGAAGTTCCCTAGCATGCCCTCCATATTTGGTATCCTGAAGGTACAGAAGAGCACAACTGATCTACCAATGAGTCTTATTGTCAATGCCAGGAAATGTAAAACCCATATTTTGGCAAAATGTATAGGCTTGAAACTTAAAGCCTAGTTGGGTCCTTTTTCTCATGTTTGCCATGATTCTTGGGTGATTTCAAATATTAGGGACCTCTAAAATGATTTAAAGTGCAAAATCAACAAATAAGCAAAATAGTATTACTTCAAACACTTAACTGACATGCAAAATAATAAAATCAATCTTTTATCTGACAAGGATACAATGAGATTAATTTGGGACCCTCTGAGTGTGGCGAAAGGGCCAAGAAGATGGGAGATTTGTGAAAATGAACAGAAGACAATTTGTAGTAAGGAAGGTTTACTCAAAAGCAATATTGGGTTACTGGGTGGAAACTCAGTATTAAATATCTATGGAAAACAATGGGTGGGTAAAGTCCTTAAATAGCTTATACAACAGACAACAGTAATGAAAGGGGGGGAGGGAGAGGCTTTGAAAGTCAGTTTTCGTAAGGGCAGAGGCCAAAGATGTAGCCTTTTAAAGCCACAGCAGGAAAAGGGTGGGAGGTTAGGAAATTTTTTCAAGCTGCAAGAAACAGGTTAACTGGAAAAGGAGTTAATCAAATAAAGCCAATATTGGATTTCTAGTCTACTCTGAGCTGAGAGTAAACTCTGAGCTATAGGTCAATGATCCCTGGTAGATTAGAATTTCAGAAATTTAGCTTAATGTCTCAGTGCGGGTGGGGCACACAAAAAGAACAAGGGAAAAGAAAGTGCGGGTGGGGCACACAAAAAGAACAAGGGAAAAGAAAGGCACTGGAATGCAACTTTAAGCAGGAAAATGATAAACAGAGCAGAAAACTATTGCAGCAAAACTGGAATGTAGACAGCTGTAAAGGCACTGGAGCACCAATCCTGGGGCAGAATTTACAATACACCCACTACTGAAATTCTACTACAGTCTAAGGCAGCAGAATATGCAGAAATTTACCAGTAATACTGTTTATGGAAATAATACATTAATAAATGACTAAATGAGGCTCTAATCTGGCAGTAATTCACAGTTCTGCCACAACTGTGAATGACATTAGACTAAGGCCCCAGAAAGTTATACAAACTCCACTCCACACACCTTCAGATAGAAACAACTCTGATCCAAAACAATACCAAAACAGCAAATCTTCAGAAGTCAGGAATCGAAAAACAGGAACCAAAGTCAAATCCAAAAGCAAATTCTTTATTCTCCAGCGCCTCGGTGTAACCACCTTTCAAGAGTATACATTCTCACTGAAAGAATGGATATATATATATATATATATATATATATATATATATATATATATATATATATATATATATACTCATAGCGATTAATTAAACAATTAATTAAACAATTATGTTCAAAAAAGTTTTAAAGCAGACACCTCCAGTTTATTTCATTATTCAGTCCACAAGGTGTCATTGTATTGTATTTCAAAATAAAAATACTTTCCTTATATTGTAAGTTATATTTCAAAGCATTTTCATCATTACAAAAACATTTCACACTTTCTAAAACTGTTCCTGTCAAAAATGAAGCATCACTATTATGATAAACACTAAAATGTGTGGCAATAAATTTATTTTCCCTTTTATGTCTTATGTCTCTAATGTGCTCACCTAACCTAATACGAAACTCTCTTTTAGTTTCACCTACATAATATAATCCACAGGGACAGTGTAAAGCATACACAACTCCCTTGCTTCTACAGGTAAAACTATCTCTTACTGTGAACCTAATGTTGTTAATATAATTAAATGTTCTAACTATATTCCTACAAACACTGCATCTACTGCAACATCTTGTACCAAATTCACTTAGTGGTCTTGGTAAACAAAATTTTCCATGTACCACCATATCTTTCAAATTTCTTCCCCTTTTATAGGAGAATAAAGGTTTTTGTGGAAAAATGTGCATCAACACCTTGTCTTTCACTAAAAATTTCCAAAAATGTTCCACTACATCCTTTATGTCTCCACTTTTTACATTATATGTAGAGACAAAATAAATATCCTTACAAGTTTTATCACTGGTTGCCAGATGATATTTCTTATAATGGTGATGTTCACCCTTATTACATTTATTCTTTACCATATTATTCTCTTTTTTTTTACCTTCATAAAGGCATTTTCTAAAATATTCACACTACACCCTCTTTTCAAAAACATATTATATGTGATATCCCATTCCCTTTGTAGATTTTCTTGTGTGTTACATAATCTAGATACCCTTGCCAATTCCCCATAAGGGAGGGCTTCCAAAGTATGTACAGGATGGCAACTAGATGCATGAAGGTATTGATTACCATCTATAAACTTCCTATGTATATTTGATATAATTTTACCATGTTCTGTACCCTCCAAAACAAGATCCAAGAATATTACTTTGTTTCCCTTCTGTATTCCATCAAATTCTAACCCAAATGGGTTACCATGTAAGTCTGTCAAAAATTCATTAACTGAATCAAAACCACCATCACAAATAAAAATCAAGTCATCTATGTAACGAAAATAAAATAACACATTACATTTCATAAAATTTAACTCAAATAAAAATTTCCTTTCAAAAAAATTCATAAACAGATTGGCATACATGGGGGCAAAAGCTGCCCCCATTGCTGTACCTTGTTTCTGCCGATACAAAACATCATTAAAAATAAAATAATTATTCTTTAAACAGAAACCCAACAAATCTGCTATGAAATCAACAGAAGGGTTGTCTTTTAAAGAAGATCTCACTGCATTGAGGCCATCATCATGTCTAATAGAGGTATATAGACTTTTAACATCCATAACCAACCAATACATTTTGTTGTTCCAAGAAATAGAGGATATTTTGTTTAAAAATTCCATACTATCTTTGATGTAAACTGGAGATTTAACTACATATGGTAAAAATATTCTATGTAAAATCAAACCAGTGTTATGTAGGAAATAGTTACAGGCTGAAATAATGGGTCAACCTGGGGGGTTATGTAAGTTCTTATGTATTCTTGGTAAACAAAAGAATACAGCTAGGTCCTTTCTATCATTGTCTAACCTATTCCTCACATCCTTCTCTGTAAAAAACCCCAGCCTGACTCCCCTGTCCAACATGTGTTTAAATTTTGTAACAGCCTTTTGATAGTGAATCATATTGCTTCTTTCATATGTTGTTTCATCCTGCAAATGATTCATACACATCTCAAAATATTGCACAACACTCATTATAACAATTTTGTTTCCCTTATCGGAAGGTTTGATAATATCCTTCCTGTCACATAATTCTTTTAAAGCACTCCATTCTTTATAAGTTAAGTTATATAAACTATTACATCTATTCAATTTCATATTTCTACATATATTCTCACATTCAAATTTAATCATGGAGCCATAATGAATAGCTCTTTGGTTAATAAAAGGCGGAATAAATTTGTTAGAAGAAGCTACATAAGACATATCTATTGCATTGTCAACAATAGGAAATTGCACATCATCATTACTTATACATTCATCACATGAATAAAAACTATCCTCAGATTCACATGAATAAAAGCCTCCATGTGCAAAGTTAGAACATCCTTGGTCCCTGCTAAAATGAACTTTCAAATGTATCTTCCTAAGAAACTTAAAGATATCTTGCTGTATCAAATATTCTTTAGGAAAAACAGTAGGTATAAACTTTAAACCTAAACATAACACAGCAAACTGTTCATCAGACAAATCACAACCAGATAAATTAAGAACAATACTTTTATCATTAAAGTCATTACTGTTTAAATTTCTTGTTGTTATATTGTTGTCCATACCTCTAATTCTGACGAAAATTGTCAGGTTGATTGAATTTCTGAACAGAGACATCTTCTTGCTCATAACTTCTCAGGCGTTTCTGTCCCTGTTGAAATGTTCGTTCCTGGTGCTGCAAGCCTCCATTGTTAAACTCCTGTTGCATCCTACATGGTTGTGCTGGTCTAGGTAATTCCGGAAAATTCCATACTGGTATCCGACCTAAACTCTTCCCCTGAAGAAGCAAAAGAAGAAGACAACGGTGCATCAGTGAATCTTACCCTCCTACGTTGTTTCCGCTTACGTTCTGTCCAATTAGGAGGGTAAGAAAAGTGCGGGTGGGGCACACAAAAAGAACAAGGGAAAAGAAAGGCACTGGAATGCAACTTTAAGCAGGAAAATAATAAACAGAACAGAAAACTATTGCAGCAAAACTGAAATGTAGACAGCTGTAAAGGCACTGGAGCACCAATCCTGGAGCAGAATTTACAATACTCCCACTACTGAAATTCTACTACAGTCTAAGGCAGCAGAATATGCAGAAATTTACCAGTAATACTGTTTATGGAAATAATACATTAATAAATGACTAAATGAGGCTCCAATCTGGCAGTAATTCACAGTTCTGCCACAACTGTGAATGACATTAGACTAAGGCCCCAGAAAGGATTAAAAATGCAAACAGCTAACTTTTACAAGTAATTCTACTTATGGAGGTAGAAGTGCATTATAAAGTATAAACAATGCTAATATCTTGCAGTAATTCACAATCTTTCCACAACTGTGCATTAAGCTACAAGACTAAGGTTCCAGAGAAAACAGAAAAAAATGCAAACAGTTAACATTTTTGGCTAAAACATGAAAAAAGCAGAAAAGTACAAACAAGTATCACCACACAGGTCACTATAAGCAAAACCTAAATATTCAAGCAGGATTAAAATAAAAGCTTTGGATCTAGAGGGATGCTTTTGGAAATTAGATAAGCCTAATAGAAGGCTTTTGGAAGTACTGTGGAGATATGATGATCGAACAATAAAGAATTATCAAAAAGAGTGTTAGGATCAGATTGAGGTTTAAAAGGTGGCAGGACTTAAATGAACTATGTAAAGTTTGACTGAAAAAGACTGGGTAGATTGTAAGTGATGTATAATGCTTGCAACAGGGAGTGTGTCAGTATGGTTTGTGATGTAAAATGCTTGCAACTAGGATTGTGTTAGTGTGGTTGGGTTTCATTTATCTAAATGTATGAGTGCCTAAGTAGTACGTGATGGTTTAATAAAAAAAAGTCTTGTTTAAAAAAAGGCAGACATTGAATAATTGATGTAAAGTTGCTTAGGGTATATGATACATAGCAATATATGTAAAGTATAACATTTAGGCTCTTAGCATTAAGCAGTATGACCTTGAGTTTGCCTCTAGTGGATTTCTTTACATCAGAAGTTTTGTTGTTTTAACATTGCCTAAAAAAGGCACTATGGGGGAGGCAAGCATCTTTGCCCGTATCTGCAAGTCTTGAGGAGACAAGTGAAGGCCTTCTCTGCCAAAGTATCATGGTCTGTCAACCATGTCCTCCCAGGCTGTCACATACTGGTTCCCCTTGGAGTGACACCAGAAGCTAAGCCAATTCTTGAAATCAATCATTTTTTGTCTGTATTGTGGCATTATCCTAGGTGAAGGTAGAATGCTGCTTAGGGCTAGGGACATACCTGCCTGGGACGCACAATCTAAGAGTTCAATACATCTCAAGTCATTCACTCCAACATGTACTTTGACAGAGTCATAACGGTAATTGTTGCTGAGTGATTTGAGTGTGTGCATGATTTGATGGATCCTGGCATTTGACAGGCAGCTGACTGTGACCTTCTCCTTGTCCAACCTGGTGAGGGGGGCATCTGTCTGTCTCACTAAAGAGTTGTCTGTGACTAGGACATTAGGCTTTGAGGTGTTTTGCTTTAGCTTAATTGATGAGACACTCATATGTGTGTTGTAAAGCATAGTAATGGGTTCTGTTCATGTACCGGTATGTGTAGTTTGTTTATGCATGAGAGGTCTCTGGTCTTTTGGTAGGCTTTTAGTGAGTACCTCTGCATATCTGGGTTTATGTGTCTTGGCCTTATCTTGTGTGAGTAGAAAGGTGTGTATGCTGACTACCTGTTTGATGTTTTGTTTATTGTTACATGAGAGGACTAAATTTAGTTTCAGGGTATAGTTACATCTCTCACATACTGTATTTTGTCTGCTTTAGGAGCAAGTGGTTGTCAGTATACATGAGGCAATTATTACATTGCCTCAGGATGCCCATGTCAATCAGGCTGGCTGGAGAAATGTTGGGAAACTGACTGTCCATAATAGAAGGTAATTATTAAGTACTAATTTCTGAGAGGTCAAATTAGATAATCTGTTGCTCTGGGATTAACAAGGGGACTTATTCTATAGAAGATCATGGAAAGAAAGTGGGGTGACTCTCCTCAGTGCTCAGATAAGTTGCCTACAGTGCAGAAGTGCACAGCTACATTGCCCGCAGAGCAGCAGGGAAATTGGAAGGGTTTTACTGACTGGTGTCTAGGGAAAACATAGTTTCTAGGTGTTTGCATCTATACAAGGCACTGCTAACCACAGTTACTCATTGTACAACTACATACAAATGCAAGACTTATATACAGTCAAAATTAAATAGTTTCAAACTAGTCTTCCAATAGGAAATCACACAATGATCCTTCTTCCAGCAATCCCCAGCTCATACAAGGCTATATCCATACTCTTCTGCCACAAGGGTGTAGGAGAGTGTTCTTAATGTAAGATGGCTGGATTTGAGTTTAAGTGTATGAAAAACAGGCTGGATTCAGCAAGTCTAGATCTAGTCTATGTTAACTAAGCAATATTTCAGTACAAAACAAGTGCAGGTATTAAACAGGCACAAGCAGTCAAAAAGGCACAAATTAATTTCGTAAAACAGTAAAATACAGATGAAAAAGTGCAGATCAAAATCAAAATAAGTCTAATTTATTGTTCTTAGAGTTGGATGGCTTGGATTCAAGCAAAAGCACTCTGGACCGCTGGCAAAGGACACCAAACACAGAGTAGCTCTGGTTAATTAAGCCAAAAAATGTGCAAATGTGAGGCTTATATAGAGGCAAAATTAAACAATTTTAAACTAGTCTTCTAGTAGGAAATCACACAATGATCCTTCCTCCAGCAATCCCCAGCTTAGACAAGGCTATATCCACACTCTTCTGCGACAAGGGTGCAGGGAACCCCTCTTAATGCAAGATGGCTGGATTTGAGTTCAAGTGTATGAAAAACAGGCTAGATTCAGCAAGTCTGGCTCTAGTCTATGTTAACTAAGCAAAACTTCAGTGCAAAACAAGTGCAGGTAATAAGCAGGCGCAAACAGTAAAAGCAGTCAAGAAGGGACAAATTAAGCAGTAAAACAGTAAAATACAGATGAAAAAGTGCAGATCAAACTCAAAATAAGCTTAATTTCTTGTTCTTAGCTTTGGATGGTTTGGATTCAAGCAAAAACACTCTAGGCCACTGGCAAAGCATGTCAAACACAGAGCAGCTCTGGTTAACTGGGCTTAAACCAGAACAAAGGCACTTAAAATAAGAAGCACAGTAAGCCTTCAACCAGAAATTCCCAGCTCATAAGGACAGAGACTGCGGTCACATGGATCTCCTCTGGGTGCTCCGGTTTCCTACCACATTCCAAAGTCATGCAGTAGGTGGATTGGACACTTTAAACTGGCCATAGGTGAGTGCATGTGCGTGAGTGAATTGTATGGATGAATTTCCATGGCAGGGCTAGCCATGTGGTGGTGTAAACCTTGGCTCAAGATTACTATCACTGCTGAAGTGACACCCCGACCTCATGTACAAAATGGGAAAAGGGGTTGAGAATGGATGGAAGGACAGAGGCTACCCTCTCCTCCCACAAGAGTGCAGACGACAAACTTTCTTAATGTAAAATAACTAGCCCGAGCACTTAAACCAGAACCAAGACACTTTTAGAATAACAGACACAATAAGCCCTCAACCTGTAATTCCCAACTTAGAAGGATATAAGCTACCTCTCCTGCCACTAGAGTGTAGACCACAACCCTTCCTTATGTAAGATAAATAGTTTGAAGCTCAAGTGCTTCAATCAAAACTAAGAGGCTTAGAATAATAATTAAAATTGAATCAGGCTACTAACAATCAGTAATAAATGCAAATGAACACTTTTAAGAGTAAACAGTAAAAAGCAAAGTAAAGTAATAAAGCAGGAAGAAACACAGATGCAGTAAAAGTAGCTGAATAAAGTGCATTTTTTATAGTAAGTGGGAAGGGGGGAAAACAAAGATAACTCAAGTTTAAGAGAGTAAGGGGGTGGGCCTTCCCAACTGATCTCTCAGTGCTCAGTAAAACGGGCTGATGAGATGGGATTGGGAGGAGTTCCAAAATCAAATAAATGGTAGAGGTGGGCAAACTCAAAAGCCTCCAGGTTTAAGAGGACAACAACAGTTGGGCAAGTGGGTGGGAGCAAATGAAGGCAGAGATCAGCAACAGTCAGGAAGAAGCAAGTCAAAAAAGCATTCCAGCTAGATAAAGATACCTCCACAATTTTCTAGTAAAAAATTAATGTTGTTTCTCAGTTCCTCCAACTAATTTAATGGATGTTATTCACTGTTTGCAAAGGAATTATATTCTAACTTTTCTAACTGACCCTAGCCAAGACCTCTTAAATCTCCAACAGAAAAAAAATAGCTAACACAAAGTAAATGCAATATAAAAAAAAAGATTAAAAAAATAGTCCTAACCAAACATTAAATGAAAAACTGCAATTAAAAATCAAATGTGCCACCTATAATATATGAGAAATGTTGTGTTTACCAAAGTGGAGTATGAAACATTTTTTCACATTTAATTTGAGGCCACTGTCCAGTTGCTAAGGTGGTCTAACCCATATTGGACAAATAGTGAGCCAGTGGAAGATCAAATAACACCACCAATGTACAGTCATCTGCAAACTTAAATCACAATAGCCTAGGAATGTTGGCCTGAAGGTCTGAGAAATAGATCCCGAATAGTATAGGACTCAGCACTGAGCTCTGTTGTACACCACTGGTAACTTTTTCTGCTTTCAGAAGTGGCACCTATGACTCTAACTACTTAGGTTCTGTCAGACAACCAGTGGTTTATGATGAGATTTACAAGACTGCCAATAATCTCTGCATGGGGAATTGTGTCAAATGCCTTGGGCAGGTCTAGAAATATGCTGTATGTTCTGCATTACTGCTATCCACTGCTTTAATTACTTTTTCAAATACATTTATAAAGTTAAAGAAGCAGGACCTTCCTTTGACAAAGCTGAATTGATGAGGGTCCATAATTAAGACATTTTCAGTGTAAAGATTAATAAGGTGTATGATAATATATTCCATAGCTTTACATATGAGGCTAGCGAGACTAAGGTCTATAGTTACCAGGGTCCATGGTTGGACCACCCTTGTGTAATGGCATTCCAATGTCAATTTTCCAGGTATAGGGAATGTAACCAGTGAATAATCTTTCATTAAAGGGGTTAAGTAAGGATTCAGATAAGCCATATGTGGCTCTGATAATCAGATAACTTGCTATATTATCATGACCCAGAAATGAGGTGTTCTTAGCTATTGAGAGGATACACTGATTTCTTCCCAAATTTGTGCCATAAGAGAACTGGAGATCCTTTAAATAACTTGTAGGTATATGTGCCTTATGTGAATGAGTAAGTGAGTGAGTGAGGTGAGTGCATCTTAAAGTGTGTGTGTGTGTGGGTGGGGTATAAGCAGGTTTGTGTATGTATGTTTCTGTATGTCTGTGCATGCATGTTTTTGCATATGTGTGTGCACATTCTGTGATGAGTTGAAACCCCATTAAGGATTAACTGCTGTGATAGGTTACAATTCACTCGTGACTCAGAAATGGTTTAGACAAGTAATTAGAGAATAAATTAATTAATTAATTTACATAACCTAGCAGAAGCATGTACTGTAAACACAACACATATCCCCTTCATTTATTAGTGGTAGGCATTATTATTGCAAGGAACTAGATTTTCTGAAGATGAAACAAAAATATATTTTGAAATGGAGGTTTTCAAAACTAAGTAGGATATATAATAGTTAACTCTTATGACCTATAACTTTTTAAAAGCATTTACCAGCTATGTAGCTTGGCAAAAATATAGCTCAGCCTATACTCTTTTATTACCAGTTGCATAGAATAGCTACCATGTTTTATGTTGTGTCTGTTTTGATACTTTTTAGAGATGATTTACTACAAGTGGTCAATGTTCAGTCAGTCAAACCTTACCCTTCTTTCTCTCTCTTTTCCATTTTCCTACAACATTTATGAGATAGCAGTGCATTTAATGCTTCTGTGTTTTGTTTCTTCCAAGCTTGTGCTATGCTGTAGTTAACATATACAAGTAAGGGGGTACTTATAACTCTTAATCCTCCCCAGCAAAAACACAGGTTTTGTTTTGTGCTTCTTTATGCTGCAGTGAGGTGGTTCTCAATCTTTTAAGACTGTTAGTTTTACATTGGGTTGGTTGAGGGTTGAGTTATTCTAGCAGATCCTTTTAGAAGCTTGCACAACAAACTGTAGTATGGAAGATGTCATCTGCTGCATTGTGTTCCCTAAACTGATTTTTGTATTGCTTAGTTTCTCTGGCCAGGCAGCCCTCTATTTTGTCACACTAACTTGAAAGCTGCATATATTATTCACATAAGGGATCCATGAGAGATGAGCAGCATTGTACAACTGTGATCAGGTCACTGTCAGTCTTCCGCTGTAGTCACGAGTGTGGGCTGCAGCACTGTAACAGCAACACAAAAAGACTGATTTCTGACAAAACATTTCAAGCGATGATTTCTACACTGGATCAGTTTCTCCTATATCTTCCCAAAGACAGCCAAGCATAACCATTGTCAGGGCCAGTGGTCGAAAAGCACTGACAGCCAGTTAAAAGAGATAAAGCAAAGCAAAAAAAAAATAAATAAATAAATAAAATTAAATAAATAAATGAATAAAAATTAAAGAAGGTAGTCTGGAGTGGCAAATGACCAGTTTCCCAATCTCGGAGAAGGAGGAGAAGGGGAACCTGTTACCTGGGCAACCTCTTGTGAAGATCAAGAGCCTCACAGGATACATTAGAGTTATTACTGGAGACATTGATGATGTTCTGATGTCCTGCAGTGGCCATCTCCATAGACAGGGGAATGACCAGACACTGCAAGAATGATGTCTCCCAGGCTGCTTCCATTTGGATCCTTTGCCCCAAAGGTCCAGTGGAGTTGCCATTGAAGTCAACTTCTCTAAAAGGTGAAGCCCACTCAGTGAAGGGTCACATCCAGGGCATCCAGTATGAAGCAACTAGATATTTTCAGGGATCAGAAAGTGTAGAAGCCAGGGGGACACAGCCTGAGTGTGTGTAGGGTAAGCAATAAAAATATTAATTAATAAATAAATAAAAAACAAAACTTAGCAAATCAATGGAAATCCTCAAACTGTTTTTTTTTCAGTAGAAAGGACAGAAGAGTGTATTTTATTGTCTACCTAGTACTTATCTGCATGATTCCAAGTGGTAAGAGGTATACACTGCACAGTGAGTTCTGCTAGTAGCCAAAATACTAATAAATTCCAAATATATTTCCTCTTGTACCATATTACAGTTTCACTAACTGTAGTATTATTGCACTAAACACTTCAAATAACATGGTGAATGCCATGTGGCTTTTGCAGTCCACTTATGCTTCACACCAATGAGATAACCATCAGCATAAGGCAGATGTGCACTTGGTTAATACTGATAGTAACACAGCTGGAAAACAAGTTTGCATGAGGATGTTTTAGTAACAATGTGCATGATCTTTTCTTCTGTGTTTTTTCACAGTTTACAGTTCCCATGAAGAATTATAGTTCTGCATGGAGGTTTATTATAAGTGTGTCATTTTATGTGAGGCTGTCATTGTCAGCATTGTTCTCAGACTTGGAAGACTAAGATGTCTGGCAGTGAGAATTGTTTGATTATGATTAGAGCAAATGTTGCAGGCATACCTCCAATTTTACATCATCATTGTATGGAGCTATCAGAGATGCTCAAGATGGCTGACAGTTTTTGGTTTTTTTGTCAGCTTGTCAGCTGAGGTTTTGATTAGTGTTGAGGGTTTGAAAAGTAGTTCCATCTGTGAGTGTTTACTGCCATACAAACAAGATTAGAGGCTGTTACTGATGAATCAGAATATAGTATGCTTTCATTTTATAATAGTAAAAAATAAAAACACAGTGCTAAAAACAAATAAAAATCTTTAATAAGTGCTTTCATTCACAGTAATACAAAATGTGGATAAAAGATCTTACTAAATGTATTTTTTGATTCCTAGCACAGTGGATTTATTTTTTCTCATTTCACTGCTTTATACGGTTTCCTTCCATTTTATAATAGTGACTGCAATCACATGGATTTTTTAAATTTATATTATTTCAGGCTCTGTCCTTTGACCACATACAAAACCCACACTATCTTAATTTTCCTTCTTAATTTGCATTGAGTCTCCTGAAAACCTATCCACTCCTGTCCTTGTCTGCACCAATCTTTACATTTCGTGGCCATCTTTTTTTGCTTTTTTCTTCTCCCTTGACATCACACCAATATTTCTCGCAAGGATGAAATGAACACATCTCGATTACCCTCTATCTCCAGAATAAAAATCAGAGTTTAAAAGAAAAAAAGTTAATTTAAATATACATAATTAATAATCCCTCTTTCTCCTTTTTATTCTAATTTGATAATGAACACACCCTACAGCACGTTATTTATATTCCATTCAATTCCCCAATCTAGTTGCTGTCTGCGTTAGAAAGCAAAACCTAATTGCAACTTGTTACGCAACCTTTAACAACAAAATAATTTCAATTCTCTTTTACCCAGTGCTGCGTACAGGTTAACTCAGGTTTATACGGACGGCGCAGTGATGCAGCAGTAGCATTGTCTCCTCACAGCAAGAGATTCTCTGGTTTGATTCGCGGCTGTAGTGCCTTCTGTGCAGAGTCTGCATGTCCTCCCTGCATTCATTGGCCTTTGTCCGGAGGTAGTCTGTAAAATCTGTATTTTCTAGTGATGTCTATAATGTACACATTTCTATGAATTGTTAGTGTTCACTTATTTAGTTCTACTGCATGCAACATTTTCCAGGCCATTGTCTTTTTCATTCTACAGAGTAGTTGCATAGTAATGCCTATTTTTTTCTGCTGAATTTCTCATACAATTGTTACTGAAAGGAATAGTTATTATAGCAAGATATGCTAAGTTTCTCAACCTGAGATCAGCTTTCATTGGCTTAGATTCACTTTATGGATACAGGTGAGTTTTACTGAGGAATCATTTAAACACAAGCAACAAGTAAAGAATCAATCAAGCTTACACTGTCACATAAACTAGTCTCAATCTCAGAAGTAAATAATATATTCTAGACCTAATCATTACCAATTTCCTGTACTAGTATGAAGGGTTTTGATGAGATCAAACAAGAGATGCTTGGAAGACAAACCATGCAACAGTACGGTGCACAACTGTGGTATCAGGGAGAGAACAAAGACAGAGAATAGGGGTTACAGGACAATAGACTTTCTAAAAAGTGATGGATGTTGTAGAAAAATACTTGGAAGCATGGGAAATAAGGAATTAAAGTATCTTTGTGGGCGTCAGGTGCAGATTAAAGGAAGTTCTAACATATGGTTGAGCAGACAAATTCAATGAAGGAGAAGGATTAAACCAACTTGGTTAAGGGGGGAATTACTTTGCAATAAAAGAAAATAGAGAGGGTTCTAGAAAATGTAGAAAGGGGTGGAATGATTGGTATGACCAAGAAAATTACAAGAGCTAAAGCTGAAATACAAAGGGAGAGTGCAATATGAGTGGTAAATGGAAAGAAGCATATCTTCCAAAAAAGAGAAAGGTTATGTGCATCAAATTTAACCAAGTTATATGACTGAATCGGTTTTGAGCTATATAAGGAAATCCAGGTGATGTGATATTACTAGAGCTAAGTACGGTCTTTAAAAATTTCACTCACTTATTGGACACTGACAAGTGAAATTAAGGTCCTTGAAGATGGAACCTAAAATGAAGAAGTGTGAGACAAAATGTCTGTTGGAGAAAAAGCAAAGAATGTTTATGAAAGTAGAATTATTAAATTGGAGAATGGTGGTGACTGAGCTGCCACAGGGAGCAGTGCTGGGATCAGAACATTTAACACATATTTATCTAATCAGCCTAAGGGATTTTAAGTAAAAATCTACTTACTTACACACCAAGACAGTGATAGTGGTTGAAGAAGTGGAAAGTCTGAGGAAGTACCTAACGGAAGTGTAGAATGGACAGAGAGGAAGCAAGTAGAATTCAGTACCAAAAATATAGGGCAAGACACCTGGATATCAGAAATCAGTGTCTGAAATATGTAATGATGGGGTCTTCACCTGACAAGCATCATAGAGGAACTGGATCTAGGTATATGTATCAAGCGAAAAAAGAACCAAGTAGAACAGCCTGATAGAGTCATGGCCAAGGCTAATAAACTTTTTTTTTGTAACATGGCGAATTCCAGTCACTCGGTAGTTATGCCAATACTGAAGTGAACTGATCATTCATGTATTATCTCCACTACTTTAGACGTTGTTCAGAAAATGAGATCAGTCTGCTAGCAGTGGGTGCAAAGAACAACAACTATGTGACAATTGATGGGGGGGACACACTGGATTATAAAAGGAAGATAAAAATTATAATGAAGGATATGAATGGGAGGAGAGACAGCTGGAAAGTAGAACTGACTCAGTTCAAGACAGATACGACTTAGCATTTCTTCAACAAAAGGGTAGTGGATAAGAGGAATGACATGCCAGTAGAACTGGTTGATAATAAAATATATAAGGGTTTCAAGATGTCATGGGAAAGAATCGTGCATGGGGGTGTGTAGAAGAAGCTGTTGCCTTGGGAAACATCTACAACATTTCAGTAGGCTAGATATTCCAAAAGGTTTTCTTTTTAATGAGCCTCTAGCCTCAACAATGACCATTAAACATCCCTTTTGGTAGCCTTATAGACCCATTTGTTCCTCCTGTGAGAAAAAGAAAGAAAGAAAGAAAGAAAGAAAGAAAGAAAGAAAGAGAGAAAGAAAGAGAGAAAGAGAGTGCCCACTGGCCCATTCATTCTCCTAGGAGGTAAGATCCACAGATCCAGAGTGGAGCCATCATACAGTGTAGGTTGTGTGTGTGTGTGTGTGTGTGTGGGGGGTCAGGCATTCTTTACATGATCCCCGGCTACTCTCTTTACTCTGGGTGTGAATACAGTGAAAGACTTGCCATATAGGATAAATGCATGCATGGATTTATGCATGCCAGCTTGCACTTATCCAAAGCAATGCAATGCATTTATGGTCATCAAAGCACTTCCCATGGGACAACCATGGCACCTTCCCCAAGGTGAATGAGCTAGCATATGCTGCTCCCCTTTCACCTCCCCTGTACAAGCACCTCCAGTCCCCAAGTTGCTTGTCAGACCTAGATTGTCTGGGGCAAAAAAATGAGGTATCTAATCTAACAGAGCTGGCGAGCAGAAAGGTTTCCTTCACCACAAATTACCCTGTAGGTTGTTAGTGTGCATGTAGGCGAAAAGCTGCATTAGATGTTAGCAGAACTTTGGAGCACATGAATGAGATCATTGAAATCTAACTTGCCAATCACATTTCCCAAATTTTTCATAATACTCTTCAAGCTGGTCCACAGACTGTCATAGCACTGATCTGCTCCTTGGAGAGTTTTCCATTATTTCACACACTGAAGCAATGCGTGCAGGATATAATTAAAATTACGCAATTGTTCAAGTTATGTGATGTGAATTAATAAGTACAGCTGTCATGAACTGCAGAGATTAATTTCTGTTCTTACATTTGCACATATGTTTTCTGTTTGTAGCTTCTTCGTTTATCCTTCTCTAAACAAAAAAAACTTGCACTTACTTTTTCAACCATTTGTCTTTTAATACTATTACCGTGTGCTCAAAACATTTCCTGATCCAGCCTAACCATTTCACATACATACTGGTATTTTGAATATTATTCTAGGACTGAACTTAACTGTCTTGTAACTTTTAACTTGCAAATCAAAACTGTTGTTCTTGTTTAAGTAAATGCCTAAGGCATAATTTGCCAAAATGGGACATTTTGTTATTTATGCACCTGACAAACACGTCACTAATAATATGTTTATCTTTGCCATCTTATCTGTAGTAGTGCTGTATGGTCCCTTACTAGTTCATCCTTCTTAACTGTCATAGAGAAAGTAGCTGAGCCAAAAACATAATATGGTCATAACCAGAGTGCTACTTGGTTTCTCAATGATCCCATAATATATGTACCAAAAACATCTGGGTTCTACCAAATTAATAGGGGCACTTGAATGAGTACAATTTTTGAGGAAGTGACATCCACTGAATACTCCATCAGTGTAGTTGCTATGCAGTCCAATATCACCAAGAAAAGGTATTTTAGCTGCCTTATTCCTGCAGGTTATTCTGTGTGTTTGCAAAGTCAATTTGTTAAGTGCAGCTGGAAAAAAGGACTGTAACATTTATAGTTTGTCTTTGCTTATGAGGTATATGACTTACTTTAAATGGTGATGCCAGAATACTTGGAAGGCTGAATGTCTTATCCAATGTAATCAGTGCACTGAGGAAGGGTGTAGGATCCAAACTTAGATGGACTGACATATTCCTTCACATACTCAGGTAGATTACAAGGAGCTGTATGATAAATCTATCTGTGCTTTCATGCTCTCTCACTGACCCCCCCCAAACACACACAGTTGCCTTACATGAACAGAGGAGAATAATGTTCACCCCCCCCCCAGTATAAATACTGATGCAGATACACAACAATGAGCTTGTTTACTACTGTCTCCACTCACAACGGCTGCATGAGATTCAACGTTTGACTGCAAGGTCCTGGTGAATATAGAAGTACTCATCAGCTCAGTAATTTCTGTCTAGGATAATTGTATGCAATCAAAGCCATATAAAGCAGGGAAGAAATCAATAAAAGTGAATAAATCAAGACAGAGATCATAGTAAATTTCCAAGCTGCAGCTGCAGCAAACAGGATGCATGGCTATGAAATATGAGCAGTCAGGGACAAGAGGTACTGAACCAGCACACATACAGCAACAAGGAAAAGGAAATGGGATAACATCTGCACGTCTAACTGGCTCTCAGGATTATCCCTGATTTCAATTCTGAGATGCCTAGCCCTACAAAAAATGCATTTTTCATTAAGCAGTAAGTCTGTAGTCAGATCTCTGAACTGAAGTCATAATTTTTTCATCTGCAGCTCTGACATGGGTTATCTGTCCCTGGTGGTTTGAAACAGTGTACTGAATTGTGTGGCAGGACTTTAAGAGCTCTGCAGACCTGTCATTACTAGAAGGAGGCAACTGTAGCACTGCATAGAAGCGGGCCCCACACTTACTGCCAAGGCCTGAAAAGAAAGACTTTGGGGAAAAAATGGTTTTACGGCCTTAATCAAAGCTTAAGAATTCTTTTTTTGCCTTTCACTGCAAGTTTTAGACATCAGAATATCTGGCCCTTGCACATGCCGAAAGCATTTTTCAATCATGCTAAGGCAATTTCCCATTTAATTACAAACATTACCTCATTCCAAATGCCTTACTGTTATTATTCAAAAGACCAAAATATTTTGATACACATATAAAAACATTTTATTCTGGTAGGTTTATGCCTCCATATGGTGTAAAAATTATAGTGTGATAAGGATGTTACTGAACTGAGTGAAATAACAGCCAAAACATATGATGATGTTTATTTTGAAAACAGAGAAGGTAAATAAATTGTGTTCCATTTATTCTTAACTTATAATCAAACCCTGACCCTATATACTAATAGTAAAGTTACAAACATTGCAGGGTCTATCATCAGTTGCACTTTAGTTTGCTTACTGTTTCTGAAACCCCTTAACATCATGGAGTTAGTCCCCTAATCACAGTTCTACCAAACTACTGAATAGTCTTCATCAGCTGTTGTTACAAGAACAAGACAGGTATGCCACTGCCTAGATTAGCTTATTGGTCTCACTACCTAGAAGTATTATACACATCATTGAGCATCACCTTATCCCAGTACATAACAAACATGATAATTCATTTACATATCGCTACACAAAGTGGTTCACTCATGTCATGTCACCTTTCTGGGCCTGGTTCCCTTTCATTTTTCCACATACTGTTCTGGAAAGGGCAATTACTGTAATGTATATCATGAACTGTAATTCTACTATGCTTATGTAAGACTGAAATAGCACAACTGAAATGAAAAGAATAACATGAGACAAATGTGGAAGATTGAAGTGTCACTTTACTGAAGCCTTAAATGGCTATACAGTTTGCCCAATCAATTTAATCTAGTTATTAGCTAGTCCAGAATTCATTCATGCTTCCATTGTAGTTATCTGCCCTCACTGTGGTCCAATTTCCGTGGCAAGAGGCATCATAGTCCCTTATCTCCAGCAGACACACATGCACACACAAAATAAAAGGGTATGCCTCTATTCATGTTGTTGTAGGCATTGTTTTCAGTATGGATTTTTATCTCTGACTTTCTCTCCCAGTGTTTCGCACTTCTGCATTCCTATCCTTCCCACCACTTACTCCTATTATATCTTTGTTTTTGCTGCATGGACTAAACTTATTTTGTAACAGCAGAGCAGAGTTTAGAGACTGTGAGCTTCTTTTTTCCACATTGTTGCTGTGATCCCCATGTCTTCAGTCATGCCCTTTCTACTTAGACACACAGCACCTCTATACCGATCACTAAAGTGACAACTTCCCAAGTAGCGGTGATTATTGAACCCATTCCTCCTTTTATACCGTAGTTAATCTTTGGTAATACAGCAGCTTTGGGTGAGTCACTGCTCTTGAATGACTCATATGGTTTTCTAACTACCTTAACAAAAGAACTGCCCTGGTCACAGCTGCAAACACTTATTCCTGTAAAGAAAACATCACTACAGGAGTATCATAGGGCTTAGTGCTAGGACACTTACTAGTCTCCCCTTTTATTTCCCTAGGCCAGGCCCCAAGGGGAGGATGACCCCCCCCACCCCATTGTAGAAGGAAGTAGTAGGTCACAAAAATCACAAAAACTGATGGGCCAAAAAAGAGCCATAAAGACAATAGAGTGGACTATTGAGGATGAGAAATAAATTATGTATTGTTACTATTATGCACGAGAAAAACTGTCAGAAGCTTCAAATAAAAATTTATGTTCATTAATACAACAGATTTATGACAAACATTATATAGACCAAGACACCTTCAGCTGTTTGGAAAAAGAAGCAACTGAGGAAATGCAAAAATATAAAGAACAAACAAATCTAGAGATTTTGAAAGGTATAACAAAGATATATGGTCATGAGAAAGAGAGATCTAATATGGTGCAATATTTATGCAAGAGAGAAAGCTAAATTAATCAATACAAAAAAGCTGCCCCAAAGATATTCAAAAAGAAATACAGGTAAAGGCATCCAGATATGGAAAATTTCACAATAACAAAAAATAAGATCACAAAGAGGTCATATAGAACAGAAGATTACTAAAGCAGAAGTTTATTTTATTTTACATTTGTTTACCGGGATGGTCTGACTGGGACAGTGCCCATTTTCAGCAGAGGCCCAGGGAGAAAAGCTCCAGTCTAAGCTTAGGGTCTATATTAAATTGTCAACAGCTCACAATGTCGACTCTGACATGTTCAACACCAAAATGTCGAACTACGAAAATAGCAAACGGACATATAACCGATTTCTTTCCAAAGGAAAGAAATTGGTTGGCCAAACAACAATGGCACACATAAACAAATATATGAGCCCCCCACACACCCCAACTAAATATTCTAACTCTGAGACCGCACTACACTCAGGGAAAGGGAAGATGTCAGAGAACGGCCAACCGATTTCTTTCCGTTAGAAAGAAATCAGTTATATGGCAGCTATTTTCGTAGTTCAACATTTTGGTGTCAAACATGTCAGAGTTGACATTGTGAGCTGTCAACAATTTAATATAGACCTTAAGCTTACATACAAATTATCACAGTAAGTAATAGAAATTATAAACAAAACTGACAAAAAAATTACTGTTAACACATTTACAAGATAAAAATGTAAAAACATAAATATATACATAGTATCAAATTGAACAAGACTTTAAACACTTGAATATAGCCGAATATATGGTTGAATTTATATATGTGGAGGAACATAACATTAGTTACAAAATTAAGCAGGGAGAATCACTTAGGAAAAGTAATACATAGTCGTAATACTTTCGTGGTGGGAGTTGCAGCTAGGAATGTAACTACTTATAGAGAGGTAGTGTTGTTAGAAGGGATATGTTAACAGAGTTAGAACGTACAGCCAAATTATATAAGTAATGCTAAGTTAATAATTATCCTGGAGTGTTACATGTGCAAAGCCAGGATTCAAATAAGTGTCTTTTGAGAGATATTTTGAAATGATTAAGATTGCTTATGGATCTAATACTATGTGGAAGGGTATTCCAATTTTTGGCAACAAAGTTAGAGTAAAGAGCATTGTCTGCTGTATTGGATACTTTGGTTACTTGGAGTAAGTCTTTCTTAGGTGATCAAAGAGTATGAATGTTAGAGTAGGGTTGTAGAAGATTTTTCAGCGAAGGTATGTTGTCAGGATTGTGCATTATTTTGTGAGCCATTATTAACTGGGTATAGTTCATATTATGAGGTAGTTCCAACCAAGAAAGATTTTTAGGCATTAACAGTGATAGGTTGAATGTGTGGAATCTGTTGCAAATATGGCAATCTTATTATAACATGATTCAAATGTATTTAGTTCTGACTTTTTGAGGTTGGTAGGTATGGGGGATGCATATAAGAGCTATGGCTATTCTTGCAGCGTCTGTTAAGAATTTTTTGTTTCTATACATTGTTCCCATTTTCTTGTGAATCATTTTGATTGTGTTAGAAATGTGTATGTCAAATTTTAGTCTGTGGTTGATTATGATGCCTAATAGTTTTGTTTGGGAATCCGGGAAAATCCTAGTATTATTACTGGCAGTGATGTAAAAGTTAGCTGGGAGGTTAGTAGGTTTAGATGGATGAAAGATCATAAGTTTAGTTTTATTAGGGTTAAGAATGAGCTGTGAGTTTGCTAGCTACATTTCAATATCAAAGAAGTCTTTTTGTGTGACCGTAAGAAGCTGAGTTACTGTGGATGCTGCACATATGAGGTATGAATCATCTGCGTATTGCATGACAGATGCTTGAGAGGAGGCAGTATTAAGATCATTTATGAATATGCTGAAGAGGAGAGGCCCTAGGATTGAACCCTGAGGGACTCTAAGTGTAACAGGAAGAAATGGAGATAGATCTTGCTTCCATTTCACAGCTTGCTGGCAGCTAGATAGATAACTTTGAAACCAGTTAACAGCATCAAGGCTGATACTAAGATTTTTCAGAGTGGACAGCAACTTGGGGTGGAAAACTGTATCAAATGCTTTAAACATGTCCAAAAAGAATGAAGACACTATTTTGCCATCATCTCTGAATTTATTTATAGTATTAGTGAAACTTAGAAGAGCTGTAGTAGTGCTATAATGTGATTGGAATCCATGCTGTGACGATGAGAGGAGATTATTGTTTAGAAGGTGTTTAAGAAGTTTAAAGTGGATACATCTTTCCAGAATTTTAGAAAGTGGTGAAAGTATAGCCAATGGGCCGGTAGTTTGTTAGTTCCGTTGAATTACCTCCTTTGTGTAATGGTGTAATATATGCAATTTTCCAAATAGCTGAGACATACTGTTCTGTTATAGAGCAGTTTATAAGTATTGACACAGGAAAGGCAATAAGAGCTGCTTTTAATTACAGATATTCTGCTGGCAAGTTATCTGCTGTCATTGAAAGTGGGTTTCAACTTCTTTAATAGATTTGCAATAGTTTGTTTTTGGACTGTCTGAAATGAGAATGCATCTACAATATTGCTTCAATTGTTTGGTGTTGGCATTGTAGGAGATTTGCTTTTCTTAGTCAGTGCTAAAACACTTTCAGTGAAAAATATGTTAAATTGTTCAGCAATATTGTTTGTGTTATCAGGTATGTTGTGGGTGGGGGGGGGTGTTGTGGTTTGGCCAGGAAGAAGTATTTTATTGATTGTGTTCCAGAATGTTTGTGGATTTATTCTGTATTTCCATTGTAAATTAGAATAGTGTTGTTTGTCTAGTTTAATTTGGTGTTTGGCACTGTTTCTAAGTTACTGGTAAATTAAATGGTTTTGGAGGGATTTATTTTTAGCCCAAGTTTGCCATGCTTTGTGCCTTTTTTTAGAAGGGTACAAGTCTCATGGGTTAACTATGGTGTGTAGTTGGCTTTGACACCTAACTGTTCTTGGAGGTGCAAGTCTGTTTAGAATAGTAAGGAAGATGTCATTGAAGTTTTGCACAGCAGGATATAAGGCAGTTGCTTAAGAGGAGTCCAGTCAATTGTTTCAAGAATATTAAGTAGAATCTTTCTTGTTACAAATTTGGTGGAAATTGATTAGTTTAGTAGGGTTACTGTGATTTCTCAGTAAGTAGGTTCCAAAGTGGTTACTTAAGTGATCTGGAAGACAGCCTGCTATTTGGTAATACTGGGGTTTATTATACTGGGGTTTATTAGTTAAGAACCAGTCCAAAATAGATTATTTATCTGTTTTCTTGTCAGTTCTAGCTGGGTGAGAAATCATTTGATTGAAACCATGGAGGTTTAAGTAGTTATGAGGATTATCAGAATTACATGTCATCCAGTGTGTGTTAAGGTCTCCTGCAATAATGGTTTCCTGTGATATGGCTTTTGTGATATTTTGGAGAATGATTTTGATTGTACTGGAATTGTTTCCTGGAGGGATGTAGATGGCTATTATATATGCATATATGTTTGTTCTGGTTTAGTTGTAATCTGGTTATGAGTAGCTCTGCATTATTAATGTTAGTAACACTTCTGTTTATTGCTTGTTGAGCAAGTTGAAATTATGGAATACCTGTGAAGTGAAGGATTTAGTGTATAAAGTCTAACACAGGTTATATCACAGCATGATTGCACAACAAGTCCCCCAAGTAAGGAGAAACAGGAAAAGCAGGAGACATCTGAAAAAGAAATACGTTCATGGGAAACAAAAAGAGATTTAATATGGTGCAATATTTATGCAAAGGAGAAAGCAAAACTAATCAATACAAAAACAGCAGTACCAAAGATATTTGAAGAGAAATACAGACAAAGGCATCTGGATATGGAAAATTTTACAATACAAAAAAGTAAGAAAACAAAAGGAAAAGTAGAAAAGGGAATTATTAATGGAGGAGTTAAAGAAAGAGAAACAGAAGTTATGGAGAACCTGGGAAGTGAAGGATTTAGTGTAAAAAAAATCTAACTGATAATATCACAGCAAGATAGAGCACTGGCTCCACAAATTAAGGAGAAACCAGTGGAGCAGAAAACATCTGATCAGTTACCATATGAAGATACTTAGAACCCTCCACAGGAAACCAGTACAAAAGTTCAACTGGAGTTGCACAGCAAGGGAAGGAACAGGAGACTGCAGCAACGCTGACCCAGTCAATGTTGTGGAGTGATAAGGCCAGTGAGTTCCCATATGAAAGAGGAACAGATGACTCAGGATGAAAGCGAAGAGAATGTAGCACAGGAAGATGTTCTGGAACTTCTATAGAATGACCGCAGAAAATGGAGAACAAAGAATGTCCCTTCAGTTTAAAAGAAAATGATCTAAGAAAAGAGATGCTTAATTTAATACAGCTGGCCAGACGTATTAAGATCAATGGAAGAAATAGACTACAGAAAGTCAATAAAACCCAAAAAGTTAGAAGTTAACAAGTGAACACATTAATTAGGAATGTTCATAGAGATTCATGCAACATACCAGAAGTAAATAGGATATATTACTGTGCAGCTAAACTAATAACAGATAAAGCTTTATCATAAAAAAAAAAAAAAAAAAAAACACAGGGCAGTAAGTGAAAGGAATGGGAGAAATCAAATTCCATCACAGAAGTATCAAACAGAGAAAACTATAAAGCAATTAAAATAAGAAGTACCTCTGTTACAAGAGTATAGAAGAGGGAACAGACCAACAACAATACTCAAAAAGATAGACATGATAAAAGCAATGTGTAGGATCAGAATGGATCAGAATTTATCATGCACTATCACAGATAATACACTAAAAATAATAGCACAGGCCAAAAAACTTAGAAGATATGCAGATATATATAAAAAGGTATAGAATAATCAATTTATTGATGACCCAAAAAAGTTTTACAGAGAATTGGGAAACAAGGCAAAAAGAATTGAAACAACAACAAAAAAAAGAAGAAATAGATACATTTTGGAGAAATATCTATGAAGATACTGCAGAACATAACAAAGATGCTAAATGGATACCAGAAGTAAAAGAAAGAATAAGTTCAAATGTACCAGACATGAAATAAGATGAAGTAATGGCCAGAGAGATTGAAACAAAGTTAGGAAAAGCTCCTAAATGGAAAACCCCAGGCCCAGATGTAGTACTTAACTTCTTGCTAAAAGTATTAACAGCTTTACATGAGTATTTAGCCATGAGTAGGAACTATTTATATGCACACCCTGAACAGACACCAAACTGGTTATCGACAGGAAAAAAACAATACTCTTACTTGAGAGTGAATCTGCAAGCTATCCTAAAAACTATAGACCAATAACTTGCCTTCCAACGACATATACAATATACACTGGAATTGATGCCTACAGCATTTATAGTCATTTAGAAGAAAACTCAATCATGGCAATAGAAAAAAGGGTAACAAAAGAAAGTCATATGGAACAAGGGATAATTTGTTGTAAAACAAAGTCATAATGGAGAATGTAAAAACAGGAAGAGTCTAAATATGGCATGGATAGACTACAAAAAAAAAATTGACAGTATCCTACATTCATGGATAAAAGACTGCTTTAAAAATGTATAAGATACTCCCTACACTGATCGATTATATTACAGTGACCATGAAGCAGTGACAAGCCACTCTACAGTTAAGCCATGATAAAGGACAATTATTATTCCAGGGTTAAAATTTCAAAGGGGGATATTCCAGAGCAACCCTCTGTCACTGCTGCTCTTTTCTCTTGATCTTAACCCACTAAGCTGTCTACATAATAGATTAGGTCATGGCAACAATTTGGCTCCCAGAAAACAACAAAGTGTAAAGACTTTTCATCTTTTTGTGGATGATTTAAAACTGTATAGGTCATCAGATGAGGAACTGAAAGCACAACTGCAAGTGTTCAAAACTTTTTCAGATGATATAAGAATGTCATTTGGTCTTGATAAATAAGCAAAAGCAACATTTAAAGCAGGAAAGCTGCAGCACCAAGAAAACACCAGTTTGGACCAGGAATGTGATATAAAAGAACTTGAGCAAGAGGAAGTATATAAATATTTGGGAACTGATGAAGGATCAGCAATAAAACATGAACAAATGCAAATAATACTTAAGGAATATTATAGAAGACTACAATTAATACTGAAAACAGTGCTGACATCTGTGAACAGAGTCCAAGCTGTAAACTAATTTGCTTTTCCTGTACTAACTTATAGTTTTGCAGTGATTGACTGCCCCAAAAAGGTGTTGGATTGGTTGGACAGGAAAACAAAAAAGGATGCTTTATAAAAATCAGTGTATACCAATATGATGATAGGAGGCACTGCCAGCCATGCCAGGAGAAGTAGGGCAGTGGATGTATAATTCTGCCAGCACAGCTAGCTGGAATTTTGTAAAGAATTATATGTCATTTGTGTATCAAAATGATTTGTACAGATGGTGTTTACAAATGTATTTGCAAAGTTGCTTGGGTTAAAATGTATCAACAGTGTTTCCTGCTGGATAGAAAATAAATGTCATCCATTATTGTAACTATTTAAATGTCTACATTGTAACAGCATATTCTGAAAAAGAAGTAGTTATTCCACCTGACTCTGAAAAATATTTTGTAAATTAAATCACTTTAAAGGTTAAGCCATAAAGATGTTATCCCACAGTTTTGAATGGAGCCAAAGACACAATACCTGTGCTAGAGAATAGGTTGTAGCTCCTGTAGGAAGAGTGGAATGCTTTTATTGGTTTATGGCTTCCAGATGCTCTTGTATGTGTGTTATTGACATGTAGGTGCTAAAACCTTGGCAGCTTCTAGTGTTGGGGTATAGTGTGGGAAACTGAGTCAGATGATCAGATGTGTGTGATGTCATTCTGTAAGCCAGAAATAATATTTAGATATTAGTAGAAGATTGTTCTCAATATTCTGTATTCTGCTTTGGATCTGACAAGAAGGACCACTCACCCATCTTGCTTTGCTCTTTTCAATAAATAGGAATAGTAGTTCTCTAGATCAGTTAGGAAAAGATAGTGAGACTCGCTAAATACTGTTATTCTGTGTCAGTGTGAAACTTTCTGTGTTATTTTTAATATTTTCTGTGACTGAATTTCTGCTGTTTACTGTAAATAGATATTTAGTATCTTCAGGTTCTTTTATTACTTATTATTAAATATATTTAAACTTCTCATTGTGGCTGGTTCTTTTTTAGAAAATATTTAAACTTTGAGAGTATTTGCATTTATTTATTTGGTGATAAATCTGGCTATTTGTATTAATATTAAATTCACTCACTATAATTGGATACTCTTTCAAGTTCACTCAGTATAATTGGATACCCTTTTAAGAGCCTTATAGTAACCGACTGGTGGCAGTGAAACCACCTTATTGTCTGGACAGAAGGTGGCATAGCAGGTAATTCTGTGCTAGCCTTTCCCAGGTGCGTGCGTGTGTGTGTGTGTGTGTGTGTGTGTGTGTGTGTAAACTACTTGGAGCAGGGACACAAAGCACTGGTTTCACAGAGAGAGTGGTGGAGGTCTTGGCTTGGCCACTTATCTGAGGACTTAACTCTGAAGCTGTGCCAGTGGGAAGTCTTACTGGGGACCTAGAGGGAGACAGACAGAGAAATCCAGACCCCAGGCCGACTGTGTTTACTGAGTGCTCTTAAGGGAAATTGTGCTTGATGCAGAGAGCTCTGAATTTGGAAATACTGAGTGTATCCATTTGTATTCCAAGTCCCTCTCCAGCATCAGTGGTGAGGATTTAGGCTCCTTGATTACTGGCCCAGAGTGGGGATGTCACAACCAAGACTGTATATTCCTGGTTCTGAAGGAGGTATAGGCCTCCTTGAAATTGATTACATGTAGAGACCTGCAGTTGTAGGACTGCATACATATCTGCTAACCTCACAAGATCCAAATGCAGTGAAAGTTTTAAAACACAAGGAGAATAAGTCTAAGATGACTTCCCTGCTTACTTTAGCAGAAGTATATTGGTGTCAAGCAGGAATGGAAATCAAACCAGAATTAGATAAAAATCAGGCAGTAACCGAATGTGCCAAAAAACAAAAGAAAGAGTATATAGTGAAGGATCAGATGAGAAGCCAAGAAATGTAGAAAATGCATAAATATAGTTGCAAATATAGAAAAACTCTTGGAACAACCCCATGTTAATCAGGATCGAACACAGGAATGGTTAAGGAGAGGTGAATTTAAAACAAAAGATGAAAGGTTAATATTGGTGGCCCAAGATAGTGGACTACATACACATTGGTTTACAAAGTCCATTGAACATGTCAGAGAAACAGACAAATGTAGGTTTTGTAAAACAGAATTGGAAACAGTTGCACATTTTGCTGTTGGTTGTGACAAACTAATGGCAGAAGGACTGTATCCTGAGAGGCATAATAATGTAACAAGACTGTTGCACTGGGGATTGTGCAAACATTATAATATGGAACTAGTTGAAAAACACTGGAAAAATAAACCACAAAGCATTATAAAAAATTATGTTTATATCACATGGGATCACCCATTACCAACAGTTAAAAATAGATGCAAGAAAACCCGATATTGAATTCCATGAAAAGAAGATAAAAATAAAACTGATCACTGAAATTGCTACATCCAGTGACTACAATGTTTTCTAGGCAGAAATGAGGACAATGTGGAAGAAGGATACTCAGACAGTTCCAATAGTAGTAGGAGAAATGCATCTTATAAAAAGAATTTACAATCGTACTTAGATAAGTTACTGATACATGTAACTCCATATGAACTGCAGAGGGAGTCATTACTGGGCACATTGTGGGGCTATGAAAAGCACTTCTGGCTAACATTAAAGGTTGAAACAATACTATTTTCATGAACTTTAATCATATTTTTGACTTAAGAACAGCGTCCATACCCATCATGGTGTTAGAAATCCAAAAGACTCGGAGAAATTAAAAATAGGGAATGTTAAATAATCAGTGGCATTTATAACATTTGTATAGTGTAGATCTTTATCATCCTTTCTACTCATGCACATTTTTAGCTGTTATGATCAGCACTAGGATGTGTGTGTGTGTGTGTATATATATATATATATGTTGCTTGATCGAAATTTCACTATCTCGAATAAGCAACATCGAGACCCATTAAAATGAAAGTGCACTAGATCGAAAGTGCACTTTTGCAAAAGCCGATTCTCCGAAAGGGCAAAAAACAAACAAAAATGCTTAAAACAGTATTATACAAATCAGTATATATATATATATATATATATATATATATATATATATATATATATATGTGTATATATATATATATATATATATATATATATATATTTGTTGTTGTTGTGTCTTTCGACTTTTCCCAGTTAGGGGTCGCCACAGCGGAAGTCCGGTCCGCTAATGATTGGTAGTTGATTTTTACGTCCCGAGTTACCAGCCCTGATGCACAACCTTCAACGAAGGTACGCCCATTCACGCATGTCTCCATGTAGAAGACGCTCTAGCTGAGAATCAAACCGGACAGTGTTACTGTGAGGCGACAACGCTACCACAGCACCACCACCATATATATACTGTACACATATACACACACACACACACATATATATATATATATATATATATATATGTGTGTGTGTGTGTGTGTGTGTATTTATATGGGTCCCCTGCACTTTGTATAATGTCTACAAAAGCGGGGGTATGGTTTAATGTCGATGGTGTGGATAACTGAGTGGTGGAAATGTTGATGGTGTGGAATGTCGAGACAGGTAAGTGTTGCTGGGAGTGCCTAAAATGACTAGAATTACAGGTCAATCTGCTAGCAATATACAAGCAATGAAGAAGCTTATCATTAACAAGGAGTAATAATTTGATATCTTTCTATTATAATTTTAAGGAGAGGCCTGTGCAGTGACAAGTGCTCCCATAAGATCAGTTCATGGGGAGGATGCAATCCTCTGGCAAAGGAATCTCAGGTCAGATTGAGGCTTCATCCAGCAAAAATTCTAAGCTGCTGCTAGGAGGAATAAACTCTTTCCACCCTTACCTACAGGAAATTTTCCTTTACACTGCAGATAACAGAAACATTTTTACATTTCCGTAAGCAAGATATCCATTAAGCCTACCTTCTCACCTTATGAACCTAAGAAGCAGTGGAGGAACAAGGTGAACAGAGGGAATATAACAGAATCTTGGTATAATGTGAAGGTATGAGTATAATGACAGTTTAAACAAGTGATTCAGAAATAGCAGTTCTACAGCTGTGCAAGTAATCAATTATTCCAGTCTAAGAGATCAGCCTATGTCAGTATTGCTATAAGATAATTCAGTAATGGCCTTCTATAAAAAGTAATAAGCGTCTATTAAAATGTAATTAATTCTCAGCAACACTGAGTGATTAAGGAAGGTGCCATCTTCTAAATAAGCACTGAAATTAGAGTAAGCAAAGCAAAGAAGCAGTTCAGCAATGTTTTCAGGTTAAGCTAGTGCTAGCTTAATTAAAGTGATCACCATATTCTACCAATGAGCTTATACTAGCCACAGCAAAGAAAAGGCCTCAACACTGGTTTTCAGGTCTGTCTATCCATCTAGCGATCTCGATATATATATATATATATATATATATATATATATATATATATTTTTTTTTTTTTTTTTTAGAAATAAGTTCTTGGCATTTTCATTTAAAAGGCACAATGAATATGTGTGAACTATATATTTAATGAAGGTTGATAAATGGAGGGTGCTTGAAAAAACAGTATACAACTTTAATTTAAAGAAAACTGTAAGTGATACAAGGTAGGACAGGTTAGGTGTTTAACTGATGATACGCATGTCTTTAGCTATGCGTAGAAAGTCGATCTTTCATACTCCAAGGGTATAAGGGATGAAGAATTAGGAGACTGCATTACAAAAATTAGTGGATGGTGAATAGGCCTGGCCATGTTATGCTGCTCAGGCAGTAAGATATGGAAGGTATAAAATGAACAGCAGTTACAAATATCAAGGAAAGAATGTATAAATGTTTTACTGAGAGAGCTGACATGACACGTAAGGGAAGAAAGTCTTGGAATTATTGATATAGCTGCATGTTTCTTTGTCAATACAGTACATAAATTGGATAGTCTAATTGTGGAAATTCTGAGTGAAAGGAAACAGGTGCTACAAGATGGAGGAAGAAAGACTGAATAAAAAAGATCCATGCTTGAGTGACTGAATCTGTACAGCAATTAATATATGAGTGTACTTTAGTATAAGGCTTAAGGGCTGTATTTGGTGACAGGTGGCATTTGGGTTGATTGAAGTCAATAACATGAAAATGTATTAAGCTGAGTGTGTAACAAATGTTGAAGTCAACCTGGACATTCACATCTGTTAATATTATATGGCACTAATTGGACTGGAGGCTTTTGTTTTGCTTGCATGGGTTGAATCAGGCACTGGAGAAATTAATGCAGAAAACAGAAATATTAGTTCAAACAGTCAGGGAGAAAGGTCATGTGTGAGAGAACATACACTAACAGTAAATTGTTCTGATTCTAATAGCTATTGGAATTTGATTATTACGGAGTTTTATATTATTTTATGTTTTTAAATAACTATTATTCTATGTTTTTAAATAACATCTCCTTACTCCTTTATATAAATCTCGTGGGATTTTAAGATTCAAATAAAGTTGTAACAGCTCAGGTTGATTGCCAAAAATAGTTGAATAAAACACTATAAATGTTCAGATATAGTTGTCTGGTTTATGCATTTATGCTTGTGCTTTCTATAGCTGTTATATGGACCTATTTTTCTTGCTTTTTCACTTTTTTTATAGTGCTTAGAATTAAGCACTTTAATAAAGCTATAATAAGCAACTGACATGAGTAAATATTCCACACAAAGCTTTATAGCCATATAATATATGCTGCTATAGCACTATTGTGTCCATGTATATGAATACCTGGAAAATGCATTAAAAGGAATTAAATGAATATAGGAAGAAGGGGAAGGCTACAAGCAAAGGGATACACAGAAGGGCAGTAATATAGTGGTACATGTTTGATGTGGGTAGGGTCATGGCAATTTTTTGACAGGGATAGAAAGCACTTTTTTTTATATATACAGAGAAAGGGAAGTGGGGAGGATGAAAATAAAAATAAATAAGAAAGGGGGTTAAACAGAGTACAGGGGTAGACAGATACACATACACCAGTACAGACAAACAAGGTAGGTATACACACATTAGGAATTGGAGCCATGGGGTGGACAGGGTCAGAGAAATGGGGAGGGTTTTACAATGCAACAGTTATTAGGCATGACATAAGATGAAGACATTACTCCAGGCTGGGGAAATGGGAGATGTACAAGCTGCAGCATTCTGTCTGTTGTTTACTGTACTCTGTCAATACCATGCTGCTAATCCACTCTGTGCTAGGTGCTGCACCCTCTCCTGGTGGTTTGACTGTTGGGAGTAGTTGGATAAATGCATCTGTTATCTGCTGCAGGTGGTTCTTTGTCCAGGCTATACACCTTCCCATCATTCTCCCACTTCTCACTGTAGCTTCTGCCACTTGCTTTAGCTGTGCCTGGGTCATTGCAGGCTAAGGTGCCAAGCTACCTGCCAGTGAAGGACTAGGACCCCTTCTGGTGAGTGACTCCTAGCATTACCTTTACAGCTCTCAGCAGGGGTGGGCCATGGCTGAGGTACCTGCTAAGCAAACCTATCATCTGGGCTTGCAGTGAGGAGACACAAAGGAAGGATTGCCTTAAGTGGTTCTATCCTGGCAATGGACCGAATATATTAACAGCATAGTAGCCTTTCTGAAAATAATTAACCCTGACTGGCTGCTAGTCTCAACTGCATACTGTGGTATGTATTATGAGTACTATTTCAGTCTACTCCCATTGAAAGAGAAAAGGTCACCTCAGAAAACTGTAAAGGGTATGACTTAAGATGCCAGAACAACAGATACAAAAAGCAGTCCAAGACATATGTCCTATTTGCTGCATTACAGGCAGAGTTGCGCCTGTTTTGCAAACATTAACATACTTACACAGATATATGGCCATTTTACACACTGTGACACACCAGGTACTGTGCAGACAACCTGCAATGGTGCTACATGCTAGTAGAATCTGTCATAGTTTTCCGAATCTCTAGAAAAATGTCATTTCATGAAAAATAAAATGTTAGCCTGTGAATCATGCTTACAACCTGATTTCATAATTATGGTAGTGCAAAATGTATGGATGAAGTAACATGATGCACCCATTTGATCAGGTCTCCAGCATGAGCTTGCAGGCATGAGCTGTCAGTGGTGAGTACAGGTAACAAGCTGTGCTCAGAATCACAGATGTAGAGCAGTAAAATAGAATTATTCATTTGCACTGGGGACAGCCTTCCACAGACCCCGGGAACTAGAGAAGTACAGTTGTGTACCTACCATAAATGTAGATGTTCAAGTGTATTCACTGTTGCAGTCATTACACTTGGGTTATCCTGCTGGCAGGCTACCCGCAGTTTGCCTGAATTCCAAAGTCCTGGTCCGGCATCAGTTGCTGTCGCCTCTTCCCTGACATCAGTGCGCCAGGGGTATAAAAGATGCAGCCGATGCCATTTTCTTCAGTTTTTCTTGCCCCAGATGTCAGGTGCCCCCAAAAGGGTAGGCTAAAAATTCTGCACATAAAAATGCATGCACTAACATAAACATTGCCTTCATCTACAAGCAAATATACCACATAGGTTGTATAGAATAGAGAAGTACAGATAAGTCCCAGCAAAGAAAGGGGGATGGTGGGAGGGTAACCTGGACTGCAACAGTGAATACACTCAAACATCTACATTTATGGTAGGTACACAACTGTACTATATTCATAGTGTTTTACTGTTTCAGTCATTACACTTGGGTTGAATCCCAAAGCTGAGGTTGGGAGGCTGGGTTTAAATAGAATTAGGAGTGGCTATGAGACCCTGCAGAACTGCAGTGGCAAAGCCAGCTTTGGATTTAGAGTAAAGAGGTAAGTGATAGTGCTTTGTAAAAGTGTGCACTGAAGTCCAAGTTGCAGCCTCCAAAATATCCTTGGTTGGTACTCCTCTGAGGAAGGCTGCAGAAGTGGCTGCTGCTCTGGTTGAATGTGGCCTAATGCCCTTAGGCACTGATTTGCCATGTTGTGAATAGCAGAAACAAATGCAGTGGCCTATCCATTTTGAAATAGTGTGCTTTGTAATAGCCTTTCCTTGTGATCCTGCAGCGTATGTCACTAAAAGTTGCTCAGTCTTTTTGAAAGCTTTAGTTTTGTCCAAGTAGAAGCGTAACTGTCTGTTTATGTCCAAAGAATGCAGAAGTCTCTCCCCTTTATTCTGTGGGATTGGATAAAAGGTAGGCAAATGAATGGTTTGGTTAAGAGCCACACTGGACACTACCTTAGGCATAAATGTTGAGTTTGTCCTTAGAGAAACCCTGTCTGGATAGAAGATAATAAAAGATTCCACAGCCATTAATGCCTGTAACTCTGAGACTCTTCTTGCTGAAGTTATTGCTAGGAGCAGAGCTGTTTTCCATGATAATAATTTTATCTCAGCTGTATTGGCTGGCTCAAAAGGAGGCAGTGTGAGTTTTTCCAAGACAAAATTGAGGTCCCATGCAGGTATTGGTGCTCTCCTTGAAGGTCTTATGTTTTTGGCCCCTCTGAGGTACTACCTAAGCAGTGGATGTGAAAAAATAGGTGGTTCCATATTGTAATGAGCTGAAATGGCAGAGGCATGGATCTTAATTGATGAGAAGGATAGACCTTTGTCCAGCATTTCAGTTAGGTATTCTAAAATCTGAGGAATATTTGGTACAAGCGTGTCGATTCCTTGTGCCTGGTTCCATGCACAGAATCTCTTCCATTTTTCTGCATAATATTTTCTGGTGCTGGGTCTCCTGGCCTCCAAAATAACATCCATAACCGCTTTAGAGAGAGTTGTATTCTGAATGGTTACATTATCCACCATGCAGCCAGATTTAGGGTTCTGAGTTGGCTGTGCAGGATCTGATTGTTTTGTTGGGTCAGTAAATGAGGAATTTGAGGCAATGTCCAGGCTGGGCCTTGAGACAAACTCTTTAGGATTGGGTACCAGTGCTGGTGCGGCCAATCCAGGGCAATCAGTATCATTTGTGGCTTCTCTTGTCTGACCTTTAGGAGTACCTTGGGGAGGAGAGGCAGTGGTGGAAAGGCATATACTGTAAGGTTTTTCCAGCTGAATGACAGAGCATCCACTTTCCATGCTTGTTTGTGATAAGTCCTTGTGCAGAATCTCTGTAGTTGGCAGTTGTGAGGGGAGGCAAATAGATCTATGTCTGGGCATCCCCATTTCCTTGTTATCATGCTGAAGATTTGTGGATCTAGTTTCCACTCATGAGGATCCAAGAGGTTTCTGCTTAGTTCGTCTGCCAGAGCATTTGTTTTTCCTGGTAGGAATTCTGCTTGCAGGTGTACTTGATAAGTCAATGCTGTGTTCCACAAAATCATGGCTGGTCTGCAGAGGGGGTAAGAATGTGTGCCTCCCTGCTTGTTTATGTACCACATGACTGTAGTATTGTCTGTCTTTATCAGCAGTTGTCCTGGATGAAGTAGGTCCTTGAAGGCTGTCAGGGCATTTTGTACAGCTAGCATCTCTTTTTGATTGATGTGAAGATGCGTTTGGTTTGCAAGCCATGTGCCCTGAATACATTTTCCTGCCATTTGGGCCCCCCCCAGGCATAATCTGATGCATCTGTTGTTAGTGTTTGCCTGGCTGTGGGTAAAGTGAATGGCTGTCCCTTGTTGTGGTGACAGGCCTGTGCCCACTATCAAAACTCCTGTTGCAGGCAGGGAATGAGGGTAATTCATGATTCCAGGCTGTGGCAATGTTGAGCCCAAACACTTTTTAGATACCATTGTAGCTTCCTCATATGCTGTCTTGCATATGGAATTAGCAGAATGCAGGATGCCATGTAGCCCAAAGCCTGCAGAATTTTTCTTGCAGATAACTGGGTCTTTGTTGCCATGCTTTCAAAGTAAGAAGTCAGCTGCCTTTGTTTGTCTGGCGTGAGATAAGCCATCTGGGCAATTGTATTTAAGCTTGCACCCAGGAATATTATCTCTTGAGAGAGTACTAGTTTTGATTTATTTTCGTTTACTGTGTACCCTAGGCAAATTAGTAATCTTTTTACAAACGCCAGATGCTTTAGTAGAATGTCTTTGATCTCTGCTTGAATAAGGCAGTTGTCCAAGTAGGGATATATTTGAAGTCCTCTTTGTCTGCAAAATGCAATTACTGGTGCCAGGCATTTTGTGAAGACCCTGGGCGCAGTAGATAAGCCAAAGGGCAGTGCAGAGAATTGGTAGTGCATTGAGCCAGCTATGAATCTGAGGTATCTTCTGCAAGACTGTCTGATTGGGACATGCAGGTATGCCTCTTTGAGGCCCAAAGTTACAAGCCAAGCCTTCTTGCCCAGCATGGGCAGAAGCTGCTGCAGAGTCAACATTTTGAATTTTGGAACGTCCAGAAAAGTGTTTAGAATAGACAGGTCCAGAACTGGTCTCCAGGCTTTGTCCTTTCTTGGTACTAAGAAAAGTCTTGAGTAAAATCCTTGTCCCTGCTCTTGTTGAGGTACTGGCTGAATAGCCCTTATGCCCATGAGAGATGAAACTTGCGTTTGTGCCTCTGCCCATTGATTGTGTGGCAGGTCTGGCATACCTTTTGCCTTTGGAAGGGTGTGAAAGTGGAACCCGTAGCCCTGAGAGACTATATTTAAGACCCATTTGTCCTGGGTGATCATGTGCCAATTTTGTGAAAAAATTGCTAGCTTTCCCCCTAAGGGTGCTGCCAAAAGATAAGTGCTTGGCACTGGCAGAGGAAAGTCATTGGGACTGTTTCCTATATGGCTGTGATTTGTCTTCTCCACTTTTGGAGGTAGAAGCACCCCATTGTTTGGGCCTGTACGAGCCATGGGTCTGTTGTCTGCCTCTAGGGCGTCTGTTTCTGACTCTTTGTGGCCTGTCTGACACTGGAAAGGATCAATTCTTAGAAGGCCAGTTCCTGCTAAATCTGCGTGGTTGTACCTGTAAGAAATCCTTTACTTCTGCATAAATTTCGCGTTATCCTCCATTTTCTTCAACACCTCTTCTGCCTTAACACCAAACAAAGTATCATGTTGTAATGGAGCATCCAATAATTTTGCTTTAACATGATCAGGCAGATTCTGTTCCTTTAACCAAGCACGCCTTCCAATGACAGAACCTGTAACAGCAGCCCTGCAAGAGGCCTCCAGTGAATCAAAACCACATAGCAAAGTATGCTTTCCCACTTGTTCAGCTGCATGCAATAAATCCTGCATTTCCTTGTTTTCAGAACCTTCAGAATTTGTCAACATTTTCTGTTTTAGCAGTGACATTAAGTATTGCTGATATTTAAGCATATGAAACTGACAATTTATAGCCCTTACAGCCAAGGTATCAGATGTGTAAACTTTTTTCCCTCATCTGTCCAGTGCTCTTGAATCCCTATCTGAGGGGACAGGGTTTTTGCAGTAGTGGCCTTGACCCCTTTAGGACCCTGAGATATAGTTTCTGGGTCAGCAGCAGGGTTTTTATATAGAAATGTATGAGAGTCTGGAACCCTGTAGTATCTGTGTGGCTTAACAGGTACAGGAGGTAAAGAGTCGGGAGACAGGCCGAACTCCGAAAATATATAATCTACAATGTCTAGAACAGGTGGAATAGCAAGAGGTCTGTGCTGAGGAAGTAGAAGAAAGTCTCTGAGCCTTTTCTTAGATTCTGAGTAATCTTGGCTCTCCCAGTGGAAATGCTCCCTTATGGTATGCAGGGTTTCCCCAAAGGAATAATCCTCAGGAGGAGAAGCTGAAGGAATAGAGTCTTCAGCATCAGAATCCTCATAGGGAGGAAGAGTGTATCCCTGTTCTGAAGAGGAGTCAGAGGAAATTGAAACCTGATCAGAAGAATCATATTCTGTGTCTTGCCTAAGCCTCTTATCAGGAGGGGGATGGGAACCTCTGATCAAGGTAATTAGGTCTTCGGCCATTTTAAGCATCTGTTTCTTAGGCATGGAAGTCTGTCCAGGAGAATGCTGTACTTGTTTCTTTGTCTTTAAAGCTGTTTTAGTCTTTGCCTTGGAAGCTGAAGTTGGCTTGATATATAACTGTGTAGGTCTGAAAACACCCTCAGAAACCGATACCTGCTCAGCGGCTCCAGACCCATCTGAGGGAATAGTTTCCGAGTGTCCAATACCTTGAGTTTCCAGAGGCCTAGATGTCTCCACGTGGGAGTTGGTAGCAGCCTGTGGCTCTGAGGTAGCGGGTGTCAGGGGCTGCAAAACACCTCACTGAGAACCAGCGAACCGGCAACTGGTCTAGTAGAGGCCTCGTCACCAGTTTTGGAACTCGGATGCCTGTCCTTTTCCTTTCGCTTTTTATAAACTCCGGTCATCGGCTGTTCTGATGGCATTATATAATTAAACCTTCAGCCAAAGTAATGGAAAGCAAAATCATACCGACGCTTAATAGTGAGTTGGTTAAATCTAGCACAAAACCGACAGCTAGCAATGTCGTGGTCAGGGCCTAGGCAAGGAATACAGAAAGAATGAAAATCCTTATGAGGTATTTGCTTCCCACAAGACATACAATTGTTAACTTTTTCTGACATTGGTCTGGAGCAAGAAAAAAGTTTCCCCAGCGGGGTACTTATCTATATTGAAGACTTCGGATCTGAAATTCAATTTTGAAAATCTCAGGAGTCGGCCGACCGGCACTTGCGAACTGCTTTTGCTTCGGGCACCACGCGGCAAGAAAGACTGAAGAAAATGGCATCAGCTGCATCTTTTATAACCCTGGCGCAATGACTTCAGGGAAGAGGTGACAGCAACCGACGCCAGACCAGGACTTTGGAATTCAGGCCGACTGCAGGTAGCCTGCCAGCAGGATAACCCAAGTGTAATGACTGCAACAGTGAAACATGATAAACATCAATAAGTCTGGCTAGTCTCATATGCAAGTCCTTGGAAATAATTATCGTGGATCTGATAAACAATGACAGAAAAACTGCAGACACTGGACTCTATTGAGTTTGATTTTGTTAAAGACATGTTATGCCTACTTAACCTGGTGGACTTCTTCAAGAAGGTCACTAAAGGTATAGATCAAGGCAAAAGAGTGCACACTGCCTACCTTGACCTGGCAAAAGTGTTTGACACAATACCTCACTTGGGCATTGTAGATGAACTTAAAAAATTAGGCATAAACCCAAATATCACCCGATGGATAGCCAGCTGGCTCACTGATAGTTAAGATACGGGAATCCACCTCCACAAAGAGGCCTGTCACTAATGGAGTCCCACAGACATAGGCGCTAAGGCCTTTCATTTTTAGCATCTACTTCACTGAAGTCAAGGCAAACAATGAGAATGTCTGGCTTGCCAAGTTTGCAAATGTCTGCAACTAGGCATTGTTACTGAATCCCCTAAAGACACAGATGCCCATCAAGAGGGTCTGATGCAGACAAGCAACTAGTGCCAGAGCCATAGACTAAAACTCAGTGTGAAGAAATACATAACAGTACCATTTAGAAAGACAGCGGTCCCTGGAAATTACCACATTGATACACCTCCTGTAAGTAGACCCATTGGTCAGTGATCTGGGTACTCATGTTGACAGTAACCTGCCCTTTGACCACCACATGTCCACTGTGGAGAGAAAACTATTATACATTGCTCAACTTATAAGTAAGAGCATGGGATCTAGGTCCAAGAAGGTCATGGTTTTTCTGTACTCGGCTCTCATCAGGTTATTCCAAAGTCCTATCCTTGTACTCAGTCTCCTATAGACTGCTGAGTGGCAGTCTATGCTTAGCCTACAAAGCATCCTCTAATGCCACACTGATGGATTTGTTGCACATCTGCAAAACAAATAACATTAGAAATACCAGTTCTATGGACCTAAATCCCATCTAAGAGATAAACAGGACATATTGAAGAGACAAATATGTGCCTCAAAGACCACCCCATCTATGTAACAGGCTTCAAATCCATGTGAAGCAAAGTTCAGCCCTAATCCTATTCAAATATAACTTAGGCCAATGGATGGGAAATCATAAATGTACCCTTAGGTAGAAAACAATGTCCCTAATGGGCAGGAATAGCCTGTGAATGCTTGGTGTGTACAATCCTATGTCATGACCATAAAATTCCTTGGGGTACTGACACATCGGCAATATTTTGGTAAATTTGGGATAAACTTTTCTAGACATAAAATATGTCATGGTCCAATAGCCTAGTGACCACGTATGAACCTTAGAACCTATTCATGCAACCTGACCTAATCCGCCGCTTTGTATAACCTTGCATTGTTTTAGAGGGATACCACCATTTTTTAATGCTAACTCTCCCAGATTCAAAAAGCTATGCTGAATAATAAGACTGCAGTCTTAGGAGGAATAGCAACACTTTCTTTACCCTTAGACAGTACTGAAGAGGTACATAATACTCTGAAAGTGCGTAATAAGATGTTTTTGCCTACATACCCCAGTAAAGCCAGAGCCATGGCTTGTTCATCTAGTACCTGGTGCAATTCTCTGATCTGGAAAATATGGGAAATGTTGCAGTTGTCCTAATGTTGTGGATATAAGCCTTTGTCAGAAACTGTGTGTTTTCAGAAAATGTCCAGACTGTTCACTTAAGTAGCACTGACAACTCAAAAAAGGGGTGAAATATGTTATGTCTACAGCTAGTGAAGTTTGGCTTTATTGGCCCAAATAAATAAATAAATAAAAATAAGTGGCATGCAGAAGCCATGCAGTTGAAAACACTTGTATGTCCTTAAGGCATCATTTGCATATTTCTCATTTGCCTCTCTCAAAGAAGATGTACACATTGAAGCCTCTGGTTTACCAGGGTGTTTTTTTTTATGTTTTTTGCATACAAGAATTGTCTGCCAAGATAAAAAGCTATGGTCTGAGCTGTAGAGTTTGTTCTGAAGTGGCTGAAGGGAGAAAACTTAAAAGGAGATACATCTAAAGTTGCAAGAGGAGTTTGTCTGTGTAAGTTTGCAAGAAAGGGAAGGGTCTTTCCCCAGCAGGATAAACGAGTCGAATATTTTTCACACCCAGAAGAGGAGAAATTTCGCCTTGTCTTTAGTTTTGGTGATATGATATAGAAAGAAAAGGTTTTGACAAGATAAATTCTGAGGTATTTGAAGTATGGGGTAGTTTCCAGTAGTGTTTAATTTTGATTTGAATGGATAGTTGTTCTGAGGTAGACAGATTCTCTGCTTGGTATGAAAGAGCATGGTTTTGAGAGTGAGAGATTAATACATGTGGGCACCCTATAGATGTAGCCCATATACATTAGCATTAGCCACAATGTGTCCTCCTACCAATTACATGGTTCTGTCAAATGCCACTGTGCAGGAAGTAGCGATACAGATGGCATGTGTGACAGGAGAAGCATGTGAACTGCGTGGTGCAGTCTAGACACATTGGAGATGACATCATCACATTGGATATGACAGCATGTGCATCATACCCTACTTGGCAGTTCACAGAACGGCATCCCTTCCTGTTCACAAACATTTGTGACAGTGGGTCAGATAGGGACTTTAATATTAAATGAGTATAATTCAGACTGACCAATATCTTTAGGAGGCAGACAATGTTGTAGGAAACATGCATGGTGTTAGCACTCTCCGCTGGTGTTCTTTGAAACCATATATACCCCCCACATGTAAAAGCATCATGTTGAGGATCTTTTTGAGCAGTTTACAGTTGGAAGCTTGTTAAATACTGATGGAACCCCCTGTTAGTCACTGAAAGGTCCCAGCAACTACAATAGAAAGAACTATACATACCATGGTTTCTTCACAGGTATGAGAAGGCCACATATTTCAATGAGTTGTGTGTGTAGGTGACAGATGTTCACCAAGACCCAATCTATTCTAAAGTAATCAGTAATTTCCTGATCAGTGAATTATGGTATGTCACCCACTGGCAGCACCATTTCCTTTAAATCAGATGCCACTTAATGAAAAGCATCTAGCTGCAGTGGTGCATATCCCTAATGGTGCAACCCCTAGCATTTCTCCTGTCTGACACTTAGTTTCAATATGCTTTATCCTTTTATAGTCAGGCGCATAATGGTGCCCAGTTTCCCCCACCTATAACTACGAATAATGACTACATTCTCCTCACATATATTTGTTAGACATTAGGGTCTCTTTTCCCTATCTGATTTCATTTGCACGCTGTTATGTGGTCTTTTGCATACATTTTCCACAGACCATCTGTGCTCTGTGCACCACACGTCTTCATACGACTATGAACTGATATCAGACTGTGCCAGCCTGCCTCTAGTCAGTTCATACACAACAGTGTGTTACATACTAAGTAACTCATCTATGAATCACAGCCCATGTGGCTTTATCTGTCTTTTTATAATTATTTTCCCAAATAGATGATGAAACAAATGTACTATGCCCATCTCAAGGTACAAACAACTAACTGACTATTAATAAATGCACACATAAATATTTATTTACATAAGTACATCATCAGTCTCACACTAAGTATTTTGAGAATACTTTTTAATACAGGGCTTAAAGTAAGATCTGCAATCTGACAGAGTTATGTTAATCCCCACTTTTATACTGCACAAACAAAGCAAGTCCTTTCAATTTATTCTACTGATGGTCCACTCTCCCAAACAAGCTGCAGTTTAGAGTACCCTTCCTTTAAACAATGTCTTGTATATGGTAAGATCCCAGCATCAATCCTTTGAATGAAATGGTCATCATCGTTTAAGTATCCACATCAGCTAGATCATTCCTAGTTTTATACTTCTTGTTCCATACCTCCTAAGTGTGCTGTAACAAGTAGGGATAAAAAAAAATATGTATATATATATATATATATATATATATATATATATATATATATATATATGGTTCTACCTGACATAAACGAAACCCCAAAACACCGACAACGCAATCACTGAAACCACATAACCGACAGTACAAAAACACAAAACCCCACATGCCCGACAACGAAATAACCGACGGTACACAAACACGAAACCTCATACACTGCACACACCACAATCACAACAATCAACAAACAAAACACATTCCCTGTCCAAAAACCACATACACAACACAAGCACATCAAAATCCCTACAAACCCACACTAAACCTCACATACACAACTACCTACAACCCTAACCCAAACCCTAACCCTAAGGACCGTCACTACCGCACACTTACCTGACCCGCTCCCTAACCCTAACTCACTTATCCCGCCCCTAACCCAAACACAATCACTAATGCACACTTACCTGACCCGCTCCCTAACCCTAACTCACTTAACCCACCCCTATCCCCACAGACCGTCAATATCCACACTTACCTTACTCGCACCCTAACGTCCGTCACTACCGCATACTTACACAGCCTTTTCCCATGTCGGCATCCTCGGCATTGGTGCTTTCATCCGTCGGGTCGGTCTTCTGAACTGTCGATCTTCTGGGGCCCGTCGTGTCAGTCTTCTGAACTGTCGATCTTCTGGGGCTCGCGATTTCCGTGTCGATGTTCCGGCATGTCGTCTAACTGAGGTAGAACCATATATATATATATATATATATATATATATATATATATATACTTGGGTGTCCAAACCTCTCACCCTTTATTTGACTACCTTTTGACTATTACTTTTTTAACTTTGTCATTTGTATTGCTTGATGTCTAAGACAGTTTTCAGCAATTATGTTCCACATAGACATTTTCACATATAGGTTCATAACTAAGTATGAGGTTAGCTGCCCTTGTGGACTATTTTAAGCCAAGCCAATGTCTCTCAAAGGTAAGAATCAAACTGTGTAAATTAGATTTGTGAGACACACACCTTAACTGTTGCACCAACCCAACTATAACCCAAAATCCAATCCAATGTAATCTACATTCCACAATTATCTAGAAAATTATACATGTGTGTCATTGTAGTGATAACACCAGTACATGTCATTCATATCCTAGCTCAATGCACCTCGTGTATTTGTTTCTGTACTCATTCACACTTCTAGCATTACCGCAACAATCTCCATAAAGTGTACTATGACATTTCTTCCCCAGAGTTCCTCCTCCCTTAGACATTTTACTCTGTATGAATTACTATATTCAGGCTACTTTTCTTCACCCTTCAGGTTTTGAAAGGTTACCATCATTTGGGTATGGTGTACCTTACCTTCAGTACTCTCTATACCTGCACTTAATACTAGCCACTCATTCTCCACTGTAACTACCATTTCTCCTGCTGCATCCCTCACTCTTGTCACACTACTCAATTGATCTACCCGTCACTGATCTCCACCCTTCTTGTCAGCCATTGTGCATGCCTACCCATAATTTCTGCTTTAAGATCCTGACTCCTCATCCTTCTGCATAAACATTCAGACCCCCCCTTGCCATGCCTTAGCTACTATTCCTTTCATTTCCACAGAAACAATTAAAGTTTTAGTCTTTCATCTCTAGTCCATCTCATTCCTTTACTCACCCAAAATGCATAAATCACTTTAATATGGTAATTTCTTTTCTGGTAATTTACTCTAAATTTCTCTTGTGCCCTTCCATAGTGGTACAACCTCCTTACATGTCTCCATATAAGCACTCAATCAACATTTTTCTCCCCATATCTCCAACACTTTATGGTTTGGTAAAATCCTTCTTGATGCATCCTTATAGATTTTCTGTACCACTTATTCTCCATCCTTCTATACTGATCCCCGATAGGACTAACCTCATTTAATAGTTTCATCATTGCTAATATACCTTCCCAAAACAATTTCGGTCCATATCCCAAACTCTTTATCCACTGATCTTTTAGCTTTCCAAAAGCATTCTCACATACCTGCTCTCCCACCTGACTGGAAATAAGTCAAATTCTTTCCTTTGTTACCTGACTCCAATTTTTTCCGAAAACTAGGCCTACTTCATAATTTCCTATTTCTCTTTCCAAATCTTTAGACTTACACATTAAAATATTGAAAAATAAAACTATCAGTAAAAACACTGAAAAGTGCATCATAGCCATTGAATATATATATATATATATATATATATATATATATATATATATATATATATATATATATATATATATATATAGATATATAAAATATATAAGATGTTTAAATATACGCACAACAATATATAAATATGCTTATTTAATTTCCTTAAAACCATAACAAAATGTCTTCCTCAAGTGGTTAAAATAGAAAGTGCACTTCTAATTCCAAAAATTAAGGAAAAAGTTGTGTAGGCTCACATTAAGTGTGATAATCTTTCCAGAATGATACTAAACTATGGTAAAAGCTTATTGGTTATTGTTGTGAAGGCTGGTTATTCCTCAGTTTTGAACATCTATCATAAAGTCCCATGAAACACTTTCTTGATGTCCATTAACATAATTCCTTCCCTTTCCCTGCCCCTTTCTTCAGCCTGTTCCACAAAATCTGTTTACACTATGACAGTGGTCAGTCGATGATCTACCTTTAATATACTTCACTTCCTCATCCTCAATTACTCTCAGAAGAACTTTTTCCAATCTTGCCATCAAAACACGAGCAGAAGCTTTGATATCTGCATTGCATAAGGTACAGACCAATAATTTTTGACATCCATCTCTTCCCTTTCTGTTAATACAATACAACTGCTGTGGACTCCTCCACAGAATTAGTAAATCTCCCTTCTTGTATGATAGGACCTGAATAATCTCTTAAAGTATAATGAGACTTCATAAGTTTTAAACTTAAAATTAAAACCGCATAAAAATGTAAGCATTTTACAAATATATCTATATGCTCAGTGACTGTTCAGAATTTATCCTTCAGGCACATGCCAAACAACTTCCCCTGGCATGCGGTAATATATGGACCATAGCACACCTCCATGTGCCTTAATGAACACACACTTACACACACACACACACACACACACACACACACACACACACACACACACACACACACACACACACACACACACACATACACACACACATGTAAACAAATCCTTTCACTCTCTTATCTATGTGAGTACAATACACTACACCACACATTCACAATCTCAACTCACAAATGGATGTAAAAAAAAAAATCAACCTCACAAATAGTGGAAAATTACAAAACAAAATACAAAGATAATCCCCCTGCTACTTCAATATACCAATTCATACACTGCACAACAGTAGGAAAAGGGACAAACTTCCATTCCCCATTATTCCACGATCTTGGTCAAACACATCAGCAGTAGTAACACATTCCACACAATCAAAAGCAATTCAATGTAAAAACAAGAATTGTTTTTCAATCACATGCACAAGATGAGTTATCCTGGGCCCATATCCACTTATAGTTGTTATTCAATTGATTGAAAACTCAAAATACTGAAATTCAACATTTAAAAAGGGGAAATTGCCCTTTTCATCACTGTTGTGTGATCCTGGAGTTAGTATATATAATTAGCAAAAGGAGTGTTGGGAGTATGCAGTAATTAGCAAGATGAGTATTGGGGGTGTACAGTAAAAATGTTCCAATATATATATATATATATATATATATATATATATATATATGTGTGTGTGTGTGTGTGTGTGTGTGTGTGAGATCAAAAGTCCGAAACCCAAACGGTCGGGCATACTTACGCGAAAGTGCTTTTCACCAAAGAAGCACTTTCGCATAAGTATGCCTGCTGCCGAGGCCATACTATGGTGCGGATAGGGGAAAATTCCCTTTTCCCCACTGTAGTGCAGTCGCAGAGGGAGAATATTAAAGTAGGTGGGGTGTGGAGGCACAGCCCCCTACATGGGGGTGCAGGGGGCGAAGCCCCCCTTGCAAAAATATTAATGTAGTTTTTTTTTTTTTTTAGTAACACGCTTTAACAAAAGCGCTTTTTTGATAAAAGCGCTTTCGTTAAAGTGTATTCGGTGGTTATGGATTTGGACGTTTGATCATTCGATCAAACGTCCTAGATCTATATATATATATATATATATATATATATATATATATATATATATATATATACACGATTCTCAGCTAAAGCGTCTTCTGTGTGGATACATGCATGAATGGGAGTACCTTCGTTGAAGGTTGTGCATCAGGGCTGGTAACTCGGTATGTAAAAATCTACTGCCAATCATTAGCGGACCGGAGTTCCGCTGTGGCGACCCCTAACTGCGAAAAGCCGAAAGATACAACAACATATATATATATATATATATATATATATATATATATATATATACACATAAATACACACACACACAAAAACATGTACACGTGTGACACACACACACACACACACACACACACACTCAGAAAAATATATACATATGCTACAGAGGACACACCAAAATATAAGAAAACATCAGGTACAATCTGCAAAACTAAAACAGAAGCATGCCTGATGTTCCTTATATTTCTGTACTATCCCAGTAAATTTCTATTTTTTAACACTTAAAAAAGAAAAAAACTAAACAAAAACAGCAGCAGAGATTCTGTTTTCTCTGTCTCTTCTCCTGCACTGGTGTACTGTGCAAGCATGGGAATGTAAGTCCCACACACATGAGCAGTTCATTCTTTTTTAATTTCTCCAAGTCTTTTGGGTTTCTAATACCATGATGGGAATGGACCCCATTCCTAAGTCAAAGTATGATTAAAGTTCATGAAATTACTATTGTTTCAATCTTTGATGTCAGCCAGTAGTGCTCTTCGCAGCAGCCGCAATGTGCCCAGTAATGACTCCTTCTGCAATTCATATGGAATTACATGTATCGGTAACATATCTAAGTACGATTATAAATTCTTTTTTATAAGACCCGTTGCTCTTACTACTGTTGGAACTGTTTGGGTATCTTTCTTCCACATTGCTTTCATTTCTGCCTGCAAATCCTGATATTTTATGACTTTGTGTCTGAGTATCTCTGTACTCAAGACACTGTAGTCACTGGGTGTGGTGATTTCAATGAGCAATGCTACTCTTGTTTTCTTTTCTTGGACCACTATATCTGGTTTTCTAGCATCTATCTTTTGAACTGTTGGTAATGGGTGATCCCATGTGATGTAAACTTCTTCATTTTCTATGATGCTTTGTGGCTCATGTTTCCAGTGTTTTTCAACCACTTCAGTACCATAATATTTGCACAATACCCAGTGCAACAGTCTCACCACATTATTATGCCTTTCGGTATACAGTCCTTCTGTCATTAGTATGCCACAGCCAGCAATGAGGTGTGCAACTGTTTCCAATTCGGTTTTACAAAATCTACATTTGTCTACTTCTCCCACATGTTCAAAGGACTTTATAAACCAAAGTGTATGCAGCCTGTTATCTTGGGCCGCCAATATTAACCTTTCATCCCTTGGTTTGAATTCGCCTGTCCTTAACCATTCCTGTGTTTGTTCATGATCAACATGAGCTTCTTCCAGAAGTTTTCTATACTTGCAACTATATTTATGCTTTTTCCACATTTTTTACCTTCTCATCTGATCCTTCACCTTATATATTTCTTTTGTATTTTGGCATATTCAGTTGTTACCTGATTTTTATCTACTTCTGGTTTGATTTCCATTCCTGCTTGATGCCGATAAGCTTCTGCTAAATTAAGTAGAGACATCATCTTAGATTTATTCTCCTCATGTTTCAAAACTTTTACTACATTTGGGTTTTGTGAAGTCAGCAGATATGTGTTAAGTCCCACGATTGCAGATCTATACATATAATCAATTTCAAGAAAGCCCATCCCTCCTTCAAAACTGGGAATATATAATCTTGGTATGCACTGATTTTTATAAATCGTCTGGTGAGCATGAAGCATCCTTCTTGTTTTCCTATCTAATCTATCCAACACATTTTGGGGCCAGCCAATCACTCCAAACTGTAAGTTAGTACAGGAAGAGCAAATTGGTTCATAGCTTGGATTTTGCTCCTAGATGTCAGTGCTGTTTTTCGGATTAACTTAAGTCTTCTGAAGTATTCCTTACTAAGTTTTATTCACATTTGTTCATATTTTGTTGATCTCTCATCAATTCCCAAATATTTATACACTCCTTCTTGCTCAAGTTGTTTCATATCACAATCTTGTCCCAAACTGATGTTTTCCTGGTGTTGTAGCTTTCCTGCTTTAAAGGTTGCTTTTGCCCATTTATCAAGACCAAATGACATTCTTATTTCATCTGAAAAAGTTTTGACAGCTTGCAGTTGTGCTTTCAGTTCTTCATCTTATGAGCTATACAGTTTTAAATTATTGACAAAGAGAAGGTGAGAAGTCTTTACACGTTGTTGTTTTCTAGGAGCCAGATTATAGCCATGGCCTAAGCTGTTGAGTAAACAGCTTGATGGCCACTGTAATGTAATTAATCACTGTGGGGTGTATCTTACACATTTTTAAGCACTCTTTTATCCATGAATGAGGGATACTATCAAATACTTTTTTGTAGTCTGTCCATGCCATACTTAGATTCTTCCACTTTTTACAGTTCTCCACTATGACTTTATTTCCCAACAAATGATTCTTTGTTCCATATGACTTTCTTTTATTATCCTTTTGTTCTACTGCCTTAATTGAGTTTTCTTCTAAATGACTATAAACTCTGTCAGCATCAATTCCTGTGTATAGTTTATATGTCATCGGAAGGCAGGTTATTGGTCTATAAATTTTAGGGTAGCTTGCAGGTTCACTCTTAAGTAGGAGCATTGTTTTTCCTGTTGGTAGCCAGGATGGTGTCTGTTCTGGGTATACATATAAATAGTTCTTACTCATGGCTAAATCTTCATGCAAAGATGTTAATACTTTTAACCAGACGTTTGGTACTGCATCTGGGACTGGGGTTTTCCAGTTAGACTCTTTTCTTAACTTTATTTCAATCTCTCTAGTTGCTATTTCATCCCATTTCATATCCTGTACCTTTAAACTTCTTATTCTTTCTTTTACTTCTTCTATCCATTTAGCATCTTTGTTATGTTCCACATGATCTTCATAGATACTTCTCCAAAATGTATCCATTTCTTCTTTTTTGGCGGTCTTTCAATTCTTTTTTACCTTATTTCCCAGTTCTCTATAAAACCTTTTGAGGTCATTAATACATTGCTTATTTTGTACTTTTCCTTTATATTTATCTTCATATCTTCTAAGTCTTTCTGCTTGAGCTGAAATTTTTAGTTTATTTGAGATGGTGCATGATAGATCCCGGTCTGTTCTAATATTGCACACTGCTTTTATCACATCTATCTTTCTTAGTATTTTTCTTGATCTATTCCCTCTTCTAACAGTGACACTTCTTGTCTTAATTGCATTATAGTTTTCTCTACTTGATATTTCCATGATGATATTCGATTTTCCCCTTACTTTTCCTCACTATCCTATGTTCTTGGGGTATAATCTTATCAGTTATTAATTTAGTTGCACAGTAATATATCCTGTTTACTTCTGTTATATTGCATGGATCTCTATGAACAGTCCTGATTACTGTGTTCACTTGTTTTATCAGGCTTCTGATTTTTTGGGTTTTATTAACCTTCTGCAGTCTATTTCTTTCACTGATCTTGATATATCTGTCCGTCTATTAAATCAAGCAATTCTTCTCTTAGCTCATTTTCTTCCAAACTGAGGGCACATCCCTTGTTTTCCAGTTCCTGTGGGCATTCTATAGAACGTTCTATAGCATCTTACTGTGGCACCTTCTCTTCAATTTCATCCTTTGTCTTCTGTTGCTCTGTCATATGGGAACTCACTGGCCTATCACTCCTCAACATTGACTGCATCAGAGTTTCCACAGTTTCCTGTTCCTTCCCTTGCTGTCTAGCTTCAAGTGAATGTTTATACTGCCTTCCTGTGGAAGGCTCTAAAATATCTTCATATGGCACCTGACCACTTGCTTTCTGTTCCACTGGTTTCCCCTTAATTTGGATATCCATTACTCTAGCCTGTTGTGGTGCTTTCTGAATTAGATTTTCTTCACTAAATCCTTCATTTGCAAGTACTCCATAACCTCAGTTTCTATTTCTTTAATGTCTCCATTACTGATCTCCTTTTCCACTTTTCCTCTTTGTCTTCTTATTTTTTGTATTGTAAAGTTTTCCATGTCTGGATTCCTTTGCCTGTATCTCTCTTCAAATATCTTTGGTGCTGCTGTTTTTGTATTGGTTAGTTTTGCTTTCTCCTTTGAATAAATATTGTACCATATTCAATCTCTTTTTCTTTCCCATGTCCATATTTCTTCTTCAGATGTTTCCTGATCTTCCTGTTTCTCCCTGCTTTGGGGACTCACTCCATCCTGTTGTGATATAACCTGTGTTAGACCTTCTACATGAAATCCTTCACTTGACAGGCATTCCATAACTTCAGCTCCTATTTTTTTTAACTTCTACTTTATTAATCTTTTTTTCTACATTTCATATTTGTGATATTTTTTTTATTGTGAAATTTTCCATATCCAGATGCCTTTGCCTGTATTTCTCTTCAAATATCTTTGGGGCTACCTTCTTTATATTGATTAATTTGGCTTTCTACTTTGCACAAATATTGCACCATATCAAATCTCTCTTTCTTTCCCATGTCCATATTTCTTTTTTATACATTTTAAAGATCTCTTGGTTTTGTTGTTTATATTTTTGCACTTCCTTAGATGCTTCTTTTTCCAAACAGATCAAGGTTTCTTGTTCTATATACTGTTTTTCACAAATCTGTTGTATTAATGAACAAAAAGTATTTTTCTTATCTCTAATTTTTCTCTTAATTATTTTGCATATCTTGTGTCTGGAAATTCTGGGCTTTTTGCATAATAGTAACAATACACAATTTCTTTCTTATCCTCAATAGTCCACTTTATTGTCTTTATGGCTCTTCTTTGGCCTTTCAGTTTTTGTGATTTTTGTGGATTGCTACTTCCTTCTACAACAGGAGGGCCATCCTCCCCCTGGGCCTGGCCTGGCCTGACCCCATTGTAGGAATGTTTCAGTATTTTGAGGATTCTACACTGTAATCTTTTCCAGTCCTGGAACCAATGTGCTTACCATATTGGGCACTTTTTTATCCTGGGTCTTGTGCACCCAGCTATCTTTTTTAGTTGTTGACCTACTTCTGTCCATGATATATGCTATACAAATACAGTCTATATATCAGTGTCGCCTTGGTGAGATTTTTGTGAAAAACAGGGTCCACCTTGCAAAGGTACTCACCAAGACTTGAGGATGAATTCAATTTCAGCAATACTACTCTCCTTTGCTTGTTGACTTTTCATCTCTCCATTCGGACTCCATCATTAGTATAGAGGAGACAATGCGGTTGAAGACTTAAGAAAGGTAAGCAATGTTTTTCTTAAATAATGCAACTGTGTAATAGCAATAATCCACCACTGTTTGTGTGTATGTAAGGATTTACCCACGGTTGGCTTTTGTTTAATCACTCGGGCTTTGCCCTCATGATCAAACCACACCAGCTAGGGGTTAATCCTGATATACCCATGCACAGTTGTAGATTATTGTTTAATTATAACTGATGGTGTAAAACCTGAGCTTTTAGTGCTGAACTGTACTGCCTCTGAACTAAAAAAAAATAAAAATAGTTATGCTATGGATTTCCTTCAAATCAACCATTAGGACAGTGCCAGAATTGGTTGGACTGTGAGAAACATCAAAGTAGTATAGAAAAGACCATGTTATTATGCCATGCAGAGGGCAGAATCTGCAGCCCTCCAATCGAGTCCAGCACAAGCATTTATGTCATCAGTCCAAGCCTGATATAAAGCAAGAACTTTCACCTTGCTGGCACAGATATTACAGAAACATATGAAGCACAAAATCAGTACAGAGCAAATATTGGCTCTGTTCCAAGAAGTACTTACATAATCCTCCATATTAATTCCAGATCTTTGTATTTAGTAAAGTTTTTTGTCAACATTCAAGTAAAATCTGACTTAGTATCATTCATGCATAACTGAACAAAATTACCTTGGATAATGAAGCCATGATTAATAATCCTACTCAATAGACTAGTTACTAATATTTATGATTTACATTGTTGTTATTATGAAGCAAAGTAGTTCAAATTAAGGTGTGACACTCAGCAGGGAGTTTCCTTTCAGTCATGTACTTGGATGAATTCCCAAATATATGTTAAAACCGGCAGTATAGGAGGAAGTTGTGCTTGTATAGCGCACACAGCAATGGGAGGGCCTGTTACTCACTGGGGACTTTTCTGCATACATATTAAGTGAGATAAGGCATATGCAATGTCCCTTGTTAGAGGCACCAGGCAGTTTAGTAACACTTACTTATCCACATTGAATCTGGATTTACAAATAAACCACTTCTTGCTCTTTATCCTTAACAACATAGAACAGTATTTGCCTGGCAGGAAATATAAAGGAGACAGGATAATGAACTGCAAATTATCCAGATCCTGTACATGTGGGTTTGATTCCTGCAACTTTGACTTGCAAGAATGCTTGGTTCTTAGAGAATTAGTCAAGTTGCCAGATCAGCACTGAAGCAAGCCCCTGTATCTAGGAGATGTTACTTGGTTAAGACAGACTGAAATAATAAAAAGCTCTGCTTGTTTCATTCTCTCAACCGCTGTTCAAAACATACTCACTATGATTACAGGTTTTATATCACTTCCTGCAGGTAAATACAAAATCATTGAAGCTGCTGCAAGAATTACTCCAATGTCTAGTGCTCAGAGTTAAGCAACGATAATAGCACAGTCCTAAATGATCACGAGTGCAGCAGGTGGGATATGTTTCAGACTTCAGAATATCTCTCTGACATTCATCCGCAGTTAAAAAGAATCTCAAGGTGCAGTGTCTTTGGTAATATCTTGTCCAGCTTCTCACAAGACCACAACATGTACTTACGGATTTAGTACGGCAATAGTTCTCAACCATACCACACATCCTCTAAGTGAAATGTTGTGCATTTCAGTTACCACAGGCCCAAAAATGGAAATGCCACAAGGCTTGTTCATTATTGTAGTTGTGTGATGATGTACTTAGAGTCAGAGCGTTTCCAAAGCTGTTACATATGTCTGTGGATAGTGGTTCACACACATTAGTGTTGCTTGTTTAGGGATTTCTGTAGAGGCAATCAGGATTTTGTAAAGAGTTAATGCTATGAAATGACAGCTGTCAGCTAGATGGATTTTTCCTGGACTGGGGGAGTTCATGACAGAGAAGAAGCTGAAAGGATAACTCGGTGAGGGGTAAAAGACTGACAACTATTTAACACTAGAACATGTATGGAGACAAGGAGAAAGTACATAAATTACTCTGTAGGATGAGTCAGTTCCTGAACTGTGAGAGAAGAAACCAATCTCCTCTACAATGCATGGCCCTGTTCCTCTTCCATAGCCTTGATTCCATTTAAATTCCAACACTGCTAAATCTTTACATTCCTCTGTACTACAAAGTGTGCCCCCAAGTATCTCTGTATCAATTCTTGGAACACCCAGCAGCTGCAACTGAAGTTTTAGAGGGACCTGAAGGAGTGGAGGCAAGCTGGATCATGGTTGCTTGCTACACACCATTAGGAGCCATGGAGGGAGGGTAGTAACACAGACAAATTAACACAAATAAAAAAAAAAAAAAAACAAGAAAGTGACAGCAGACAAGGACTGCATGAAGCAAACTAATCTGCACATCATCTGTGCCATGGAAGTTATTAGTATACTTAACACGTTCAAATTTTTCTCCAGAGATTGAATATCAGTAGGGAAAGGCCTTTGCCTTGCATGTGCATTTCTCTCTTTCCCCATAGTACAGAAGAAATGTAACTGATATCCAAGACTGAAATCCAGTATGTGATGACAGTAAGAGTGCAAACAGAATACCGATTACAGTAGTATTGATGAAGCAAACCACCTGAGGAAGGGGGCACCTGAACTTCTGCAGCATTGGTAAGATGATACACTCTGATTTTATGTGTGCATTTTGAAATTGTTTTATTTATAGCAGTGAAAGTTATCAATTATACCTTGACTCGGATGCTTAATGCTTGTAGTTCATATTTATCAGTATGCCATCATGTTGATATACGACAGTAAAACTGATGAGATACCAATTTTGACAAACGTATGGTGGAGCGACTCATGGATCTCAGGTGAACAGTAGTTTTGGTCCTACCACTTTATTCCAATAACAGATGCACTAATGGAAGGACAGCAATATGAATCCCACCACTACCCACCATAGGTTCATAGGTAGATACTAGGCTATCTGCCCTAGGGCATTTATAAGCCTAGCCAGAGTGTATTTGGCTTCCGCCTCCCTATTAGATTAGCCTACTGTGCCTCTGTAAAGTAGGTCACAGAAGGTACCCTTTTAAGATTAGTTTACTGTGCCTCTGTCTAGCAGGGACACAGAAGAGATCCCAGGGGTGAATTTGCGATTTCCCATCCACGCATCCAGATTTCGCTTGAAGAGGGTCAGCGAGGGGCTATGTCTAACATGAATTGGGATTCTATTCCAGAGTGAGGGGAGCCTCTGGGAAATGAATCTGTCCCTCCAGCATGTCCTATTTATTTTTGTGCTGAGGTTCAAGTCCCTGGAGTGTGTAGCTCTAAGGGACTTGGATTTTTTGAGGTAGAGCATGTCCATTAATTCTGGGTTTGACATGGCTTTGTACGTCAGGCATAGATCGCCTCTGAGTAGGCAGTAAGCAACTGAGTAGAGCTAGAATTTCTTTAGTCAAGCTACATAGGACATCTGTTTGTAGCCCATGATCCTCTTGGTGAGGTACTTTTGGGGTCTCTCCAGTTGCTGCAGGTGTCGGGTAAGGTACATCCCAAAAGGGGCATTGTATTCAATTATGGGCCTGTTGAGTGACGAGTAGAGGGGCACAATGACCTCTCTTGATCTAGATGCGAACCCTTTCGTGATAAGGTGGGCTATATAGAAGGTCTTTCTAACCACTTTGGCAACCTGATTATCAAAGGAGAGATTACTATCTACGTTGGTCCCCAAATCTCTAATTACTTCTTCTGTACTTAATGGATTACCACCTATGCGGTAATTTGTGGGCACCTTGTTTTTCCCAAAGGGGATGACTATGCACTTTTTGCATTTAGCTTGAGGCCGTGGTTCTGGCACCAAGCATCCGTCTCTGTGAGACCCTTTTGGAGGACGCTTGTGCCAGCTGGAGATTCGATTATGGCCCCCAGTTTGCAGTCATCTGCAAACTTTGTCAGCCATAATCCCCTGATGTTAGCCTGAACCTCAGAGAAGTATATACCGAACAAGAGAGGTCCCAGAACTGAGCCCTGTGGGACGCTACTTGTAACTGGTTTGGATTTGGACATGGCACCTGTGATTCTGACCATGTGGGTTCTATCTCTGAGCCAGTTTGCAACCCATCTTGTGATATAGAGGTTGATATTTAAGCTGGTAAGCTTATTTATGATGCCCAAGTGGGGTATTGTGTCGAAGGCTTTTGCGAGGTCCTGGTAGGCTGTGTGGACTACCCTGCCCTCATCTATGACTTTGGTAACTGTTTCAAAGACATCAACTAGGTTTAAAAGGCAAGATCTGCCCATAACAAAGCCGAATTGGGTAGGGTCCAGTGTCTGGAGGCTCTCAATGTCTTTGTTTATGAGTTCCATGATAATACGCTCCATAGCTTTACAGACCAGACTAGTCAGGCTTATGGGGCGATAGTTCCCTAGGTCCGTTGTGGCACCACCTTTGTGGAGTGGGACCACTGTAGCTGCACACCATTCTTTGGGTACATATCCTGTAGTAAGGCTAAGTTTGAACAGTGACTTAATGTGAGGGTTCAGTTCTTCTTGGAGCTCATGTAAGACACAGCCTGGGACACCGTCCGGTCCCATAGATGCTGTGTTTTTTGCTTTGGAGAGGGCAGCTTTCACCTGTGCATCTGTGATGTCAGGGAGGTTACATTCAGTTGGGATAGGCATTTGCTCCTTTGGGTGGGAAGGGGGGGAGAAGTTTGCGCTGAATCTGTCTGCCAGGATGTTGGCTATGTCTGTAAGTTTGGTATATTTTGTACCATTATGCAACAATTCAGAGCATATCTGGGAGTTTCCACCCATATTCCTGACATAACTAAAGAAGGCCTTGTGATTATCTTTAGTGTCTAGGGCAAATTTTCTTTCGAAACTGGCCTTTGATGATTTTATGAGGGATCGAAGTTTCTTGCTAATACTGATCAGAGATGCCTTCCCTTTTTGGGATTTTCCTCTGTCATGTAGTAGCTTCCTCCTTCTGTTGTATAGCTTATTTATGGCCGGGGTCCACCAGACTGGTCTCCTGTTTTTGGAGGAGTGAGTCTTGGTTTTATTTGGGATAGCACGATCCATGCATTCCTGCAGGTGCTCATAGAATGCATTTGTAAAGGATTCTGCGGATTGGGCGGTATTATCCTCTGGCCCGGGGGCTTTGAAGGATTCCACCTCAGTCTTGAGAAGTGCAAAGTTGGCTTTTGAGAAATTCTTTACAGTGATTTCCTTGGCTGGGCTGGGGATGGGATATGGATGTCCAGGGAAATTTGTTTATGGTCTGATCTTACCAATGAGGGGTTTACCTCTGGTGTGGAACATAGAGTCCCCATTTTGGTGATGGCCAGGTCCAATATGTTGTTCCCTCTTGTGGGAGTGGTGACCAGTTGTTCCAGTGTGTTAGAGTTTATAAATTCAAGGAACCATTGGGCGAGGGTGTTTGGGCTTGAGTAGTTTTCCCAGTCAATGTTTGGGTAGTTGAAGTCACTCAATAACATAGTGTTTGGAGAGACCTTCATATTCTCCAGTGTTCTCAGAAATGCCAAGTGGGGTTCCTGTAATAGGGAGGGCATTCTGTAGCAGGCTACAAACTGAAAGGCAGTTTTGCCCACTGTTAGTTGCACATGGATGGTTTCCGATGCTTCGTGCAGTGCCACTAACCTGGAGGTGTAGGTATCTTTGATGAATATAGATACTCCCCCTCCTTTTGTGCTTCGGTCCAAGTTTTGGGGCCGAAACGCATGGTATGAAATATAACCTGGTAGTGCTGGGGTGCTCTCAGGAGCCTTGAACCAGGTTTCTGTTACTGCACAGACATCGATTTTCTCCATACTGAGGAGAGCCTCGAGTGTGTGCATCTTGAGGTTTAGACTTCTGGCATTGAGTAGCATTACTTTTAGTTTTTTATCCTTGGGTTGTCTATGGAGGTGGGTTTGTCCTTTGAGCCTTGCCTAAAAAAGGCACTATGGGGGTGGCAAGAGCCTTGGCCAGTATACGAAAGCCTAAGGTTGACAGGTGCAAGCTGTCCCTAGCGAAGCAATGTGGCTTGTCGAGCATGTCATCCCAGGCTGACAGACACTGGATCCACTTTGAATGACACCAATACTTTAGCCAGTTGTTGAAACTGATCATTTTGTCTTTATACTGTAGCATCATTCTTGGTGAGGGAAAGATTCTACTCAAGGTCAGGGTCAAACCAGCCTGGGCTACATGGTCTGAGAGCTCCTCTATGTCTCTTTTCATGTAGTCCAGGGAGGTACGTCTCAGGTCATTCAAACCAGCATGGACAATTATGTACAGGACTTAAAACAATTAGCAAGTAGCCAATTCCCCCCAAGTATGGCAAATTCTACCCACACACAGCTTTACTCTGCATCCAGTCAACAGATCCCAATCCTATCCATTTGCTAACCTGGTAGGTGGGCTGGTTAATTTGACCCTTTTCAGCCATGACCTGGGCTTTGAAATAGCTACAAAATGATACCTATACACAGTGCATAACCATCACAATAAATTGTTTTACAACACAGATAATAAATCGTTTCACATATGAAAGTTAACAGTTGGAGGACTGAGATACAAGGAAAGCTAATGTAAACTCAATGAAAAATGATGCGTACCCTTATTTACATATATATACACTTCTGACCGTAAATGTTTAAGAGATATGGAGGTGAGTTTAGGCATCATTTACATATTAAGCTAACTAACCATGGATGCAGATAATACCATTATTAGGGACATGCATGTAAGTGTGAGAGGTCTCTAGGTGCTGTTCTAATTTAGTTTTGAAACCTGTTATTCTCTTTTCTGAAATCATTAGGAAGGTGGTTCCACATAGCAGGGGCAATTTTGATTTAGGCTTTTTTGCCTTATTTTTGGAAAAGGAGGTATGACTAAAAAAACAGTATCACCCTGGGATTCTCTAAGTCCATAGGCTCGCTGCTTGACAGTTAGTAGTGACTTAAGCAGGAAGGATAATGCCCCCTGTTTCTCCTGAAGAGAAGTACACTAAATAGTGTAGTAGCCCTAGCTTGTACATAAAACCATATGATTTTTTTTCAGTGCATCATAATGGTGTGGGTATATTTGCTAGTTAAAAATGCAAAATGACATTTTGTTTTCAAACATTTTAGGTGAGTATCATTGGATGAGTGAAAAGTTATGGCCCATAGAGCATACTCCAATTTAAGTTTTAACACAATTCTTGCTAAAGCCTGCCATGCCGATGCTTAAAGCGAGATATAACATTCTTTCAGTTGTCATAGGACTTCATCAGTAGTCCGTTTGGCGTGTTCTGTTAAGGATACACTGGGATCTAAAACAAGTCCTAAGTATTTCTGCTAGTAGTGCAGGTCCATGTAGTGGGCAGTCTGCTGTCAATTTGTTGGGGTCCAGTGATCATGCCTGATTTTGAAGAACTCCTACTGAATTAGTTTTGGCCCATTTAATTAAAATGGAAGTCAATTTCTAGTGTAGTTGTAAGGCAATAAAGGAATTTATCTACATATAGCAATAGTACACAGTCTACATATAGAACAAGCTTAAGAGATATGAAATAATTCATAAAGAGGGAAAATAGCAGTTATCCACGTATAGATCATCACAAAGGTTTCTCATCCAGAAAAAAAGAGGATTGTTCCCCTCTACTCATCACTCATTAGACCCATTATAGAGTACAACGCCCCTTTTGGTATGTACCTCACAAGACATCTACAACAACTGGAAAGACCACAGAAATACCTCACAAAGAGGATTACTGGCCTCAAATAGATGCCCTACGCAGACCGTCTCAAAAAAGTACAGCTTTACTCCGTTGCATATCGCCTACTCAGAGGCAATCTCTGCCTAACATACAAAGCTATGTCAAACCCAGAGCTGTTGGACATGCTCCACTTAAAGAAATCCCAATCCCTCCGAGCTACACGCTTTAGGGACCTAAACATTGTCACCATAATAAACAGATCATGCTGGAGGGATAGATTCCTGTCCCAGAGACTTCCCATACTCTGGAACAGACTACCTATCTATGTCAAACAGAGCCCCTCATTAGCACGCTTCAAGAAAAATCTTGATGATTGGATGGGAAATAGGAAATTCACCCCAGGGATCACTTCTGTGGCTCTTCTTGACAGGGGCACAGGAAAATAATTTTCTTGGGTGGTGAAAGCCAGGGTACCTTTTTGGCTAGGCTTATATAGGCACTAGGGCTAATAGCCTAGTACCTACCTATGAATCTAGATTACTGAAAAACACTACACGTTAGTGTGCCCACATTGGAGAGAGAACTGCTTGTCATGTTCTGGAATGTTCTAGTGGGTAAGTACATTTCTAGCTGTAACAATGTGTTTTGAAGCTAAAGTATGTCAATATAGTTTTTTAGGAGTGGCGTATGACTAACACATTTGAAGGCATTGGCCTTGACAATGAAAGTTCTTGCTGTTATGTTGTCATTTTTCATATTGTAAAAATGGTGGATTACTGTATATAGTGCAGTGATTGTACTAAGGCTGTTCCAAAACTAGGTCATTCATCAAACAGAATTTTGTAGTTGTTTATATGATTAAGTAATTGCTTATTAAATAACTTTTCAAAGATTTATATGAGGGGCATATGTTAGCAATGGGCCTATTGTCTTCAGTATCTTTGGGGGAAGCAGTTTTGGAATGGTTTATAAAGTTGTAAAATAATGCCAGGGTGGTGTTACTTCATTGAAAAAGTAACATATGGATAAACAACTCATACAGCACAAATGGTTGAAAAGCATCCTATTGAAAAATAACAAAAAAATAAATACACAACTTAAACTGCTCTTCTTTTTACAGGGAGACAAGCCCCCCTGCACCACCACCACCACACCTCCTACTAATTACATATGCCATATCTGAGATTGCACTACAGTGGAGAAAGGACAAATTTCCTTAGCCCCTCTGCATTGCAGTCTTACACAAAAATAAAAGCTGGGATGTGTGATAAGTTGTGTTTTGATCACACAAGTCAGCTTTTTTTTTTGTTCGATAAAAAAAGTTTGACAAAAAGTGATTATAAATAAGTTGAAAATAAAAGTGTAAGGTTTGGCTCTTTAATGAGAAGAAGATGTTCCTTGCAACAGTGATCAGCTAGTTCTCTTACAGTGGTTGTAGCACCACTCTTTGAGCACCACACACACACACACACACACACACACACACACACACACACACACACACACACACACACACACATATAACGTGTGGTCACTCACACACAGAGTGGAAGGAGATAACTGTATATTTCCTAGCAAACAATTCCTTGCCTGCCTTCAACAGTTCACTACTACCCACCAAAGGAAATTCCTTGGCGGACAGACATATGTACTGTCCTCCACTTACATATCTCAGGAACATTATACTAACACTCCAAACTATAAGCACAACAGGGGCTTGTTTGTCTGGTATCATCCTGCTATTTAGGATTATTTACTTTGTTCTGAAGGCAAATGTCAGACTGACTATAACTAGATTTAAAATACCTGTTGTACACTTTAAAATAATTCATGAACCCATGAGCTTCTAAAGTAAAAAAAATAAAAAGTTGTTTTAAGTAAGGTTCTTTAAATATTCAGTTTATAAATATGCAACTTTCTATGTATTTCTCACAGAGAAGTGGAAAAATAACCTAAGTAGACTATGATTAGAATAATATTTCTACAAATCTAACTACATTCCTACTGATGTGTATTAAATCAATATAACATTACACCGGTGATAATAACTACTCAGAGCCACAGATGATGTACTTAATACTTCATGAGTTCACTGGTGTACTCATTTGGATATATCTGGATATATATTCTTATACTTCAGCACACAGACATAACATTTTCATACCTTTATTTTTTATCCTATGAAAGAACAGTCAGATATAACAATACCAGTCGAGATGTTTAGTAATGCATATTTTATTGCATTTGTTCTGGATACAAGCACTGTCTAGATAGGTGGGCATTATTGCCTCTGAACCAAGCTATTGTCATGCTAAAGCATTTAATACTGCATTTGTACCTCACAATGATCATTTATAACACAGGAATATTGCTTAACAGTGCTTAATAACAATATCAAACATAATTCAGATGCTCATTTCAATAACAGTTTATACTTTTCTGAATAATGCATTTACTTCCCCATTTTCATAAATTTAGTCAAATTTATTCTTTGAGAGAGTATCTTCAGGCATTACAGGTGCGTCTGTGCTTGTGGACTCAAAACTGTGATATGGGTAGGCTCTTGAAGTGTCTCCTATTGGGGATATTAAGGCACTAGCTTCTTGATTCTCATGGGTTTAAAATAATTGTTTATGCTTTTAATCCTGGTCTTGTACTAATCATCTATTCAAACTGGATGCCCTCTATTGACTTATCCAGGTCCCTTCCAGCTTGGTTGTAACATCCCTCATCATGGCACGGAGGATCTCTTGAGTGATGGATCTTATCAGTATCATATTTTTATCTGAGTACCATCATCCTCAGCAGGCTCAAATCTTTCTTTGCTAGCCAGTCCTGTTAACTGGTGGTTGACTGGTGCTGTTACCAAAGTGAGGGTATTCTACATTCGCCCCTGAGTGCATACACTTCAGCTTTATACAACAAGGGGTACTGTGCAAATGCAGCTTGGCAAAGCAAATAGCCCATCCACAGGTGCTATACAGCATGCTGTACAACTTATTTTCCAGAAGGTACCATTTCTAGAGCAGATCAGACTGTCTCCTTCAACAAGGGTGGACAAGCAGGAAATCAGGTGATCACTCCTACCCTTCCTCATTACCTTATCCAGTGCCTAGGTCATGAAGTGATCCATGCTGCCTGGATACAGTAAGGACTTTCTTAATCTGTGCCATGGAGTTGGCTTAAGGGCATGGGTCTAATGTGATCACCCATTTGTTTTTGGCCAAAGATCTGGTTGTCATCCCTTTTGGACAAAGGTCTGGTCTGTCATTACTTTACAGGTGTGAACCTAGTTGATCTTTTCCTTCTAGACATACTTTTAATTATCTGTTCTTCTCTAATTATGACTCTGGTAATACATCCACCTTATTATACATACTGCAGATATTCTCTGTCATGTCAAGGGTTTCGTGGTTAGCAGCTATCACTTCCATTGTATTGTTTTGTTTGTCTGGTGATTATTCAAAACTAAACTGTCAAGGAAATGGTTCTAGACCCTGTGATTCTTCAGCACTTTTAATTTCTACATGTCTGCTCAATGTACAATATCCGAGATCAACAGTATGCATTAGAGGCCCAATCCTTTAAACAGTTTAGCCCAACTGCTTTTTTTGATGTTTCTGCAGTCTCTCAGCAAAATTTGCTATTCTTTGGAAAATACTATAAGTGGCCTGTCATTCACGTGTTAAAACTTAATGCTCTGTATTCCTCTACCCACATGTGGTTTCACTAAGTCCAGTCAAGAGTGCAATTTTTCAGAAGAATAACACTGCTAGTGCTGATTCAGTAGTTACATATACAACATTGTGGTAAGTAAAGAAAAAAAAATGTCTCATATTGCATGGGTTTGCCAACAAATTTCATAACTTTAATAGCTTTCTTGAATGTTTATACAATTCTTTCAGCCAGTCCATGCATAGCTGGGTAGTAGTGAAATGCAGACAAAAAGTGTTTAACACCATTTTGCTTCAGAAATATTTTAAACCAATTTGACATGAGCTATGGATTTGTTTATGCAAACCATTAATTGCAAATGTGCTTAATATTGATATTGCATTTTCAGGCACTACTGATGCCATAAAGATTTTGTGAGACACTAACTGTGTGTCTACTGCAATGAGTAACAGGGACTTCATAAAGGAATCCACAGAGTCAATATGAATACATTCCTGTAATTTAGATGACCATTGCCAGTGATACAAAGGATGTGTATGGTGGTACTTTCTGAATACATTCCTGTAATTTAGATGACCATTACCAGTGATGCAAAGGATGTGTATGGCGGTATTTTCTGGACATTTTGTCATCCAGTTCAGGTCTTGGGCAAGTCCTCAGTCCTTCAACCACTGTCAGGCTACCACAAAAATCTCTGATCAAGACACTTCATTTTATGATTCCCAAGTGCTTCTCTGAAACATAGTTTAGCTGGAATTAACACTGAAGCCCTGTAATAAAGTTGTTTGACATATAGACAGCTGCTCTTCACTAGCCATAAGGGCAGGGTATAATAAGTTATCTCCTGTAGGCCATCCTTTTGTGATGAATCCATACTGCTGTGGCAGTACTTCCTCATTCTTAGTTTCTTTCCATACAGCATTCATCACAAACAGCTACATGACAAGTGATATGTGAAAAACAGGGCTGGATTCAGAAGCTGCTTAGGACCTGGTACGGGCTGGGTCACTCACTGTTTGTTTGTCTTTTTGGCTTTTCCCGGTTTGGGGTCGCCACAGCGGAAGTCCGATCCGCTAATGATTGGCAGTCAATTTTTATGGTGCCGAGTTGCCAGCCTGATGCCCAACCTTCAGGGAAGGCACACCCATTCACGCATTGTCTTTTGGAGGCCACTCGACCATGGGGAGGACATGCAGACTCCACACAGAAGGCACTCCAGCCGAGAATCGAACATGAGAACCTCTTGCTGTGAGGCAACAACGCTACAGCTGTACCACCGCGGCTTACGGCTGGGTCACTCAATGTGCCAATAAAAAAAAAAGAAAAGAAAGAAAGTCACTGTTATCTGCTCTGTGTGTGTAAGAGAAAGATCACGTGCTTCTCTGATGATTTTAAGCTGCAAGGACTCGCTCTCACTGGCTCAGAGAGAGACTTCCTACAGCTCACATCTTTAGAGTGGTCTTGTTTAGTATTGTGCTCCTGCCGTATTGTGTTTTTTTTTGTTTTGTTTTGTTATCTTGCTTGCCTGTCAGAACAGAGAGGTATGCTATATAGGGTAACGAAATAGACTAGACACATACTGAGACAATTATCTGATCTAAAACATTTTAGAACACTTGCATTGAAATTAAGACACAGAAATATTATGGGTGGGTATTTATTTAAATACTTACTTATTTGCATTTGTTTATTGGGAAAGTCTGACTGGGTTGGAATCCCATTTTCAGCAGAGGCCTGCGGAAAAATATCCAAACAATAATAATTACTATAATGTATACATTTCAGCAAATATATAATACAGTTGAATACATTTACATATAAGATACGTAGATAAAATAAAACACTGTATAATGCTTGCTCACAAGGAGTGTGGAATGAAATATTGTAGAAATAGTAGATGATGTGACAGCAGCAATTATAGGATACATCAATCAGCAAGTAGCAGAATAGGCATTTAATATAAATGGCAGTAGAGCATCTCACCTTCTGGAAATAAATATAGAAAGTATTAATTAGTTTATTAATTAATTTTTTGTAAGTAATGTGGTTTATTAAAAATATATATATACTGAGCTGAGGTTAAGGGAGATTAAGTAATGGTTATAGTACAGTGAGAGGAACTTAAAGTAACTAATGATATAGTAGGTATATCTAAAAAACAAGGTCCTACGGGATTACACTGAAAAAAGGAAATTAGATAAAGTGCATGCAGTCAAAGATAAAGGAGGTTTATCTAGGGTGAGAGGTACAGTGACAGATAGAGGTATTCCCAAAATATGATTTTAGTGAAGGCTTAACAAAGATGGATTTGCTGATCTGTCAGATGGAGGTTGGTAAGGAGTTCTAAATGTTTACAATACAACCAGAGTAAAGGCAGCCACCATGGCAGTAAAGGAGAGAGTAAAGTAGATCAAGAATTTATTGGTAGAGTAAAGTTTTCTAGTTGGAGTATACCATCGTTGGACAGCTGTCTGGGATGCATAAAATGTTATGTGCTATTTGAATTGACAATGGCTGAGGTAATTTGGGCTATGAAGTCAACTAAACTGTTTTATGGCAGTACAGTGGTGAGTTCTGTTATTTACATGTTGGAAAACTTGACTATTTTAATGTAGCGCCACTCAAGTTTTTCAAGCCTAGTTAAGTCCAAATGTGTGAAGATGGGACAGGATGCGTGAGTGTGAGACACAAGCATGTATTTTGTGTATGTTTGCAAGAGTATTCTGTTAAGTAAGATTTTGTCTGTAAAGCAGTTCATGTTTTTTAACTGACTGCAGGGTATGGAGGTCACGGTTTATATTTTCATCAGTGATGAAATCTATAAGTTTTGCATGGAGTACAGATTCAGCCGTGGTTCCATCTGAGGAAAAGAAGGAGGATATCATCAGTTTTTATGTCAGAGTTTGTTGGGGTGGACAGCATTAGCTTATTTTTTTAGGGTTTAGTGTGAGGTTGGACTCTTTGAGGCAGTCTTCAATGATGGTGAAGGGGAGATGGGTAATTTTCTGAAGCTCTTTGACTGTTTTGACTGTCCAGATAATGGCTGAATGATTAACATACTAGATAAGGGCTGGGTTTGTGGAGGAAAGAGGAAGGTTATCGATGAATATGTTGAGAAGCAGAGGGCTAAGTATTGAGTCTTGAGGGACTCCAACTGCCATAGGAAGAAAGGTGAATTTAGATTGTTGCCATTTTACCCTTTGATCCCTATTTAATAACAGAGGAGAGAAAAGCTACATTTCTAGTTAGGTTACATTGGCCTGGTATTTTGAAGGACATAGAGATCATTTTTGTGCAGCCTGTCCACAATGTCAAATGAGAGTTCTCCAACCCAGGAATTAAGAACCTTCTGATACCCTTGCCATTTGTAGAAGTCCCTTTTGAACAAATAGCAATGAATATTGTAGATCCACCTATAAAGTCAAATGATGGCAGTCAATATATCTAGGTAATTATGGGTTATACAACAAAACATCCTGAGGCAGTACTAAAGCAAAGAATCAATACAAGGTCCACAGTTCAGAATTAGTAATGCCATCTCCTGGAGTAGGAGTTCTCTGAAAAATGCTTACTGACCAATGTACGCCATCCATGCCCACATTTATGCATAAACATTGCCAGTGCTTTCAAGTGAAACAGATAAGGACATCTGTGCACCACCCTCAAATAGATGGGCTAGTTGAACATATCAGCATCATGATTATTATTAGCATTATTATTATTATTATTATTAGAATTGTAATTATTATTATTATTACTATTTGCTGTTGTTGATGGGAAAAGTCTGACTGGCCAATAGTAGTCCCTTTTCAGTTGAGGTCCAGGGGGAAAAGTTCTGATTACAATAAACATGAGATAACATAATTAAAATAAGCATGTAATAAACATTCAGTAATTTTATTATTTGATAACTGGGTGAGTGAGCTAGTCTGTTGACTCTTTTCAGCCATGACCCAAATTGTAACAGACAAATACCAGTGATTGGATAATATTACATAGCATTATAATGCAATGAATATGAGACGGCTTTACTACAAATTTGGAATATGAACTCTCTCTTGAGACTACCGTACAGGAAGCTTATGAGAATATATAGTAAAGAGAATATATAGTAAAGATGGATATTGGGAGCTGCGATTGACTATCCAGGGGACGAACATGAGCACAGCCACAGATTACTGAAATGCTGTTATAGAACAGTTTTGAACCTATTATAAGTTAAACCGTTATCTAACAGTAGTAGAAATAGAGTTCCAGATCTTAGAGACATAGCTGGGGACTTGTCTGCCCAGTTGTTGGTTTTAAGCAAGGTAAGGAAATAAAATATTAAAGTCTATGCTATGAAAAACTTTAGAGTCAGATGGGAAAAACTGGGACTAACTGCTGCCATTCTCCCCTTTCTATTAGAGAAGTACCCACAGGAATCAGCTGTATTCACATGATATGAATAGCTATATATCATACATCTCAGAAGCTTGCTTGATATAGCAAAGGAGATGAAAGAAAGAAAGCATCCCCTTTAAAAGCATAACAGTGCTTTTTATGGATCTGCAAGATAGATTAAGAACTGCAGTGTCCATAATAAAAGAACACATGAAGAGGGCATAGAAGGTATAACAGAGAATATATAACAGAAATGCTCATCTGAGAACGATTAAAGTGGAAGATAAAGTTATTGCATGAGTACCTGCTGCTGAAAACAAGCTACTTGCAAAGTGCAAGTCCCATTTGAAGTGACAGAGAAAGTGTATGAATTGTAAGGAAAAAGGAATTCAGAACATTTATATCACATACTTGTCCTGAACTTGTGGAAAGAAACTAAAGTCTCTGTATCAAGCATGTTTGAGCAAGTTAAGGAGCTCACAGCATGTTCTGAATGCAAAATAAGAAGACAATATCTTTGTCTCAGAATAAGTGAATACTGTTGTGCTTAGGGATAAAGAGATATTCTCAGAGCTGCCTGAAAACGTCAGCTTAGTTTACACAATATAGAAATTGTACCTGGAGAAAAAGTGCACTTACAGCTATGCAAACCAGCCCAGTCCCAGTATATAGATTTTTGCCCGTAATTTTGGTCTGTCCCTCTTAAAGTTTGTGGTTTTCTGTCAAATCATTGACGATTGAAGTCACTAAATAATGGCATACATTTAAGCTTCAGACTTAATATCCCTCATAAAATGCATGCTAATGCAAAACCTGTCATTCTACTAACTATTCATGTAATCTGTCCCTGATTTTGGGACTTAACCCCCCACCCCCCAATTAATTTTTTCACTGTCCAGAATTCTATAAACATAATCTTTACATGGATAAGCCCACAAAGATAAAACTGGCAAACAGTGCACTACTCTTCTCCCTCCTTTATGGAAGCTCCATCTTCACTAATCTCCACACATCACTTACAAATAAATTACAATCATGCTACTATAAAATAGCAAAGTTTGCCTCTAAAATGCCAAATCACACACACCACTGCTTAGGCTTTAAAGAATTGAAGTAGATTGAATTCCCTCACTACCTAAATTACTCCCAACTAACTTTCGCTCACAAACTAATCTACAACCCAGACAACTGCCCTTCATTTCAGACTATTCTACAAACATACACCCCATCCCGGAATCTTTGATTCACTAATAAGCAGCTAAGCAGCTCTTAAGTATATCCAAACCCAACAAACAACTTGGACAAAGCTTTTATTCCTATACCATTGCCAAATTATGGAATGCTCTGTATTCTCCTATCACTCAACTAGATTATATAAAAACCTTTAAATCTGCTCTAAAATGCCACTATCTCAATAATCATATCTGCTCCTGTAACCACATGACTAAGCCACTGTAAACTAAATTAATCTCCCACTTTTTCCTTCCTTCCATGCCATTGAAAATCTCTAGTTTTACTTTACATCACTCTTTGCTCCCAGTTCTACCTCTTGAACTGCCTAACTTAGGTTTTAAGAAATGTCTACTTCACAGTAATCTATTATCTGTGTGATTTTGTCAATTTATTGCATATTTTTATCTCCAATGTAGTTTGTACTAAACATCATAACTTTGTCTATACCATTTTGAATATTAATTCTGTATTAGTATTTGGAGCTTTTCTCCCCGGGCCTCCACTGAAAATGGGTTTCTGACCCAGTGGACGTTCCCCGTCATCAAGTGTCAATAAATAAATATTGCACTAAGAGGTTATGTCAAGCAATTTGTGACAAAGTATTAAAAATACTTATACTTGGGATTATAGAAGAACCTGACAGTGGAACATTCCAGTCATACTAGTCCCCAGGCCTAACAGGTCTGCAGGGATTTTCAGTGACTTCAGAAAGCTAAAATGCCTATCATATTCAGATACTTGAGTGACCAACTGATTGAGAAATTGGGCAAGGTAAAGTTTCTGTCCAAATTAGATTAACAAAAGGCTAGTGGAAAATCCCACTAGCTCAAGACACTAAGGGGAAAATTACATTTTCCACATCAGATAAACTCTTCCATTATAGAGTGCTGCTTTTTGGTCTCCATGGAACATCTATGACATTTCAGAGGTTCATGGACAAAATCCTTATACCGCAGGACCAGATATGCTGCAGCCTGCCTGGATGATGTTGTAAAAAAAACTGAGGAAGACATTTACCCAAAGTTCAGGACATCTTAAATTCTCTGCATCAAGATGAATTGATAACTAACCCACCTATGTCCAAGTTAGGTATGGCATAAGTCTACTATCTGGGCTGTGTAATAGGTTGGGAGACAGCAAACAAACAGGCTGAAAGAGTTGAAGCAATGCAAACATGGCGCACATTGAGCACAAAAAAAAAAATCAAGGCTTTTTTGGGACTGGCTATCCTTTATTTGAAATATATTCTGGAATATGCCACTATAGCTTGTCTCCTGACTGACCTTTGTAAAGCTTATGCTACACTGAAGGTGAAATAGACAAATGCACCACAACATGTTCTTAGCAACTGAAAATATCCTATGCTCGGTGGACGCAGACCAAGGGTTGGTGTATTAGTCACTGTCTCAATCTGAATGCAAAGAAATGCATCATCATTCCCTTTAGCACAAACAATGCCCCTTCACACTATCAAATTAATAACAATACCCAAAGTACCCATGAAGTGGTAAGGGACCTGGGATCACAGGTTGACCGCAACCTTAACTTCGACCACCACATGTCTACTGTTGTAAGGAAAGCTCTCCATGTAGCTCCCTTGATTAGTAAAGGCATCGCCTCAAGAGCAAAAGAAGTTATAACCTCCCTATACTTGGAACTTATCTGGCCCATAATTGAGTATAACACCCCATTTGCATGTACCATACTAAGAATCTACAGCAATTAGAGACACCTCAGAGGTTTCTAACAATGATGATTAAGGGCCTCCATCATGTGCCTTATACAGATTGACTCAAGTCCCTGTCACTATACTCTGTACCATATAGACGTCTTAGGGAAGACTTATGCTTGGTCTACAGAGCATCCCAAGACCCAAACCTAATGAACTTGGTGCATATCCATAAATCAAATGGTTCTAGGGCTACCCATTCTAAGGACTTGAATATGGCCTGTGACTTAAATAAGACATGCTGGAGGAACAGATTTATCTCCCTGAGACTGCCATGTCTTTGGAACAGGCTACCAATTCATGTGAAACAGAGCACCTCTATGACACTGTTCAAGAGTAATCCGGATGAGTGGATGGAGCACCATAAATTCTTACTGGAGATAGAGTCCACAACCCTCCTGGCTACAGGCAGTCATCACTAAATGCAATCTTGGGTATTGATTAGGACCCCTATGGTATTCCATTGGGTTGAAATGGCTAGGCTAAAAATGACCTCCGGGGCAATAGCCTAGTAATCACCTATGATCCTATTAGATTATCAGTTGCAGTTGTTAGACGAATGGGATAGAGTAATTAGAGTTCTTTGGGAGAGCTCAAAGGAGCTAGAGGATAAGCTGGAATTTTGGGAAGAAAAGGGCCGTAGGAAGGTTAGGGACCTTTGGGATGAAGAGTTAAATGGATGTATATCCTTTTCTGTCCTCAAAGAAAACTAATTAGCAGATAGGAGATTGTGTTGTACAGGGTGATTCTTTTAGCTAGTAATCAGACTACACAGAGGAGTAAATATGTTAAACAAGGAGAAGCCTAAAGATTTGGGGAATTATGAAGTAAGCCAAACTTCGGGAAAGAACTGGAGTCAAGTGAAAAAGGGAAGAATGGAATCCTTTCCAGGCAGCTGGGAGAGCAGGTATGTAAAATGCTTTTGGTAAGCTAAAGGATCGGTGGATAAAGACTTTGGAATATGGACTGAAATGGTTTTGGGAAGGTATATTAGCAATGATGAAACTGTTAAATGAGGTTAGTCCTATCGGGGATCAGTATAGAAGGATGGTGAATAAGTAGTACAGAAAACCTGTAAGGATGCATCAAGGAGGCTTGTACTAAACCACAAAGTGTTGGAGATGTGGGGAGAAAAACTTTGATTGGATGCTTATGTGGAGACATGTAAGGAGGTTGTACCACTATAGAAGGGTGCAAGAGAAATTTAGAGTAAATTACCAGGAAGGAAATTACCAGATCAAAGTGATTTATGCCTTTTTGGGTGAGTAAAGGAACAGGATAGACTAGAGATGAAAGCCTGAAATCTTAACTGTTCACTGCAGAAGAGAGAAAAATAATAGCTAAGGCATGGAAGAGGGGTAGCTGGATGTTTATAGAGCAGGAGGAAGAGGACTAAGGATCTGGATGCAGAAATTATTGGGGGGCATACAGAATGACTGACAAGAAGATGCAAGGGGGGAGTTCAGTGATGGGTAGACCAATTGAGTAGTGTGACAAGAGTGAGGGATGCAGCAGGAGAAATGGTAGTTACAGTGGAGAATGAGTGGTTAGTATTAAGTGCAGGTATAACTAGTACTGAAGGTAAGGTACACCATACCCAAATGATGCTAACTTTTCAAAACCTGAAGGGCGGAGAAAAGTAGTATCCTGGACTTTGAATCTGGTAATTCATACAGAGTGATGTGTAAGCGACGAGGAACTTTTTGGGGAAGAAATATCACAGCACAGTTTATGGAGATTGCTGCAGTTATCCTAGAGGTGTGAATAAGTACAGAAGTAAATAAGTGATGTGCACTGAATTAGGATATAAATGGCTTGTATTGGTGTTATCAGTACAATGACACAGAAGTTGTATAATTTGTTAGATAATTGTGGAATGTACATTATATTGAATTGGGGTTGGGTTGGTGTAATGGTTAAGGTGTCTGTCTCACAAATATAAGGTACAAATTTTGATTCTTACCTTTGAGGGCATTAGCTTGGCTTAAACTGGTCCACAATGACAGCTAGCCTAATCCTTAGCTATGAAACTATATGTGAAACTTTATCTGTAGAACAGAATTGCTGAAAACTGTATTAGACATTATGCAATAAAAATGACAAGTTAAAAAAGTAATGCAAGGCAATCAAATGAAGAGTAAGAGATTCTGGAGACCTGAGGTTTTTTTAATACCTACTTGTTAGAGAGCACTTAGGAGGCATGGAACAAGAACTATAAAACTATGAATGTTCCAGCTGACTTGGGTGCTTGAACAATGATGACCACTTAATTCAAAGGATTGATGCTGGGACCTTACTAAATATAAGACATCTTGCCGGTACAGAGCAAGGGGATGGTGTGGAACAAAAATTATTTAAAAGGAAGGGAACTCTAAACTATGGCTTGCTTGGGAGGGTGGACCATCAGTACAAGAGATTGAAAGGATTTGCTTTGATTGTACAGTATGAATGTCAGGACTCACACAATTCTGTTGGATTGCAGATCTTTAACTTTAGCAAGAAAGTATTCTCAAAAATACTTAGTGTGAGCCTGATTAGGTATTTATTTAAATAAATACTTATGTGTGCATTTATTAAAAGTCAGCTGTTTGTTTGTACGTGGAGAGATGGACATAGTAACATTTGTTTTTTCATCCATTTGGGAGAATAATTATAAAAAGACAGATAAAGAAACATGAGTTGTGATTCATAGGTAAGCTATTTAGTACACAACACACTGTTGTATGTGAACTGGCCAGAGGCAGGTTGGCATAGCCTGATAGCAATCTGCAGTCCTATGTTGACTTGTGGTGAGCAGAGCACAAATGCTTTGCAGAAGACCACTTAATGGTTTGCAAATGAAATCAGATAGGGAAATGAGGCTCTAATGTCATGCAAATATATGTGAGGAGAATGTTGTCGTGATTCATAGTTATAGGTGGGGGAAATTGAGCAGCATTATACACCTGACTAAAAGGATAAAGCATATTGAAACTGAGTGTCAGACAGGAGAAATGCTAGGGTTGCAGCATAAGCAACAAACACCACTGCAACCAGATGTTGTGCATCAAAGTGGCATCTGATATCAAGGGAAATGGTACTGCAAGTGGGATTCACTGATCAGGAAATTACTGATTACTTTAGAATAGATTGGGTTTTGGTTGACATTTGTCAACCACACACACAATTCATAGAAATATGTGGCAAAAATGCATTGATCTACAGGTTATGTTGTATGAATATATATTGAAGCACAATGTATTTCAGTTTGAGGGAAAGTTTTATTTGCTGCTACGTGCATCAGCTTTGGGTATGACTTTAGTACCAGTTTCTGCCTGTAGCTTCCTAGCCAATGAGGATACCGGTACCTTTTCACCAAACAACTGCAGTCAATATGTTGACATTTTAAGGGTGTTTCCTTACCAATAGTTTGGGAAACTGCTCAGTAGAAAATACTGTGTATAATCAGAAAATGAACAGCACAGTGCAGTAACAGAAATAGTATGGTGAGCAGTGGTACAGAGGGAGGGGGCAATTCACAGGCATAAGCAACACAATCCCATTGGGCAGGAAAATAGCAGAATTGCATAGCAGAAGACCTGTGACACTCAGATATGACTGTTCAATAAGATATGACAGTGGCATCAGTTGACACAACATTCCAGACCAATGTAAAAAAAAAAAAAGGTGTTGTTGGTGCTGATACCTCACATATAAATTGCTGCATAATGACATGCAAATGAGTGAATATGCTATTGAGGGCCATCACAAATGCAAATGAAATCAAGTATGCTATCGTAATCATAAGCATCTAAAATAAGCACAATGAGCTGCAATGGCCTGCTTATATGAACACCATCAATTTTCTGTTTACGGTTGCATTGCTTAATGAGTAATAGCTACTCTAGCTGGTCACCATTTCCTTGATGTGATGCTGCAGCAAGCGGAGCAGCATATTTGATTTCCTAGGAAAGCAAAGAAGAGAACCACCCTTATTCATGTAATATAAAAGAAAGTTCAAATTCCTGGGGTCCTGGAGACTATTAACTGCACCCACATTGTATCAAAACCCCATCTCCCCAGCACAGTAGCTAGTATACCAGCCAGAAGGGCTTGCACTCCCATCAGCTACCAAGTGGTGTGCAATGTACAGGATATTATATACAGTGTGTCTGATGTGTCACCCAAGCAGTTCATGTGATTCTTACATCTGGTACACATGTGACCTATGCCAGAATTTCATATGAGGTGAGGTGCCTTCCTACAAGATCATCTTGTTGGTAGGTGCTCGCACTGTCACCTCAGAATCCATGATTGCCTAGTCCCATGAATGCAGGTATCAAACCATTTCTAATGGTGTCCGCACTTGGATGTTAGAGGTGATGCTGGATACACCTTGAAACTGTGGCTGGTAATCCCTGTGACGCCCCACCACTGGACCAGTAATCAAGGAGCCTCAATCCTCACTACGGGCACCAGTGAGGGATGCATACTGGGAGGAAGATAGGTGCACACACAGTATTTTCAGCTGCAGCTCTCTGCATCAAGTGCAATTTCCCTTAAGAGCACACAGAGACCACAGTCATTCTAGGGCTGGTTTACCACTCTTTATCCAGATCCCCAATAAGACTCCCCACTGACACAGCTATAGAGTTGAGATCTCAGCAGAGTGACAAAGCCAAGATCTACCAGCACCCTCTCTGTCCAACCAGTGCTTTGTGTCCCTGCTCAAGTAGCTGACACACACATACATAGGAGACACTGGCACAGGTTTACTAGCTATGCCCCCTTCTGCCCAGACTATCAGGTAGTTACCACTGCCACCAGTCAACTTCTTATCAGCTATTTTAAGGCCCATAACAAAGGGTAACTAATCTTACTGTGTAATATTAATATTAATACAAACAGTAGTTTGATCAAGAGCAATGCTATTAGGAGTGGCTATTAGGAGTGGCCCACACAGTGTCACCAAATAAATATGCAAGTACTCTCAAAACTTAAATGTCTCTACACAGATCAGCCACAATGAAATGTTGACTATATTTAAAATAATAAAAACATTGCAGGACAGTCTCAAATAAATAAAGAAAAACATCTAAACTAAGCTTTACTATATTCCTGATGTTATCTAAGAGAGATACTAAACCCTAGAAACTTAATGATAAAGCAAGGCAGTTGTTGTGGTGAATATTTTTTTTCAGGTCCAAGACAGAATACAGCATGCCCTGTCTCTCTCAGAGACTTCTCAAATTAATATCTCAAACACTACTGCTGGGATAGCTTGCAGAATGACATCAGTTTTTGTCCTCTGACTCTAGTTCCCAGATGAAACTCCCACTGCTGGAAGCGGACCGTATTTAGCATCTACCTGTGAAATACATAGACCTTAGATCTTTGGCAGATGCTGGAAGTCATGAAACAATTAAATTTATCCACATTTCAAGACTAGTAATTACTTCACCCCAAGGACAATACAGAAAGTTTCCTAGTACAGACATTGTTTCCTCTTGCTGTATTGAAAACTGAAAGATACCATCTTTTATCGCTTGGCCATAAAGTAATTTAATTTCAGTTATTTTTTCTGAAGTTAACCTCCAGTATTCCAGTTTCTACTGTTAAAATATATACATTTAAACAGTTATAATAGTGAATGTACATTTCTGCTCTTCTCCAGTAGAGCACACTGTGGCTACATTTCAAACAGCACTCTGCAAATACCCTTTCCAACACACACATCTATACAGGCAGTTTGATATACACATGACATACACTTCTAATACATTTGTAACATAAACAGCTTGTATAAATCATTTCGATATTCATCAATGACATATAATTATTTACAAAATTCCATCTAGCTGGGCTGGCAGTATCTCCTTTCATCACACTTCTTCCCCTACCTCAACGATTCCAGCTAGTTTTTCAAGTGACCCTTGAGAAACATTGCTTGAGAGGGATGATCCAATCTGGGAATACCTTAACCCATTCCCTCTCTTGATATTCCAGCCGCCTTTGCATTGCTGACCCCATTACAGCATTGTACTGTCATATCATATGTCTGCAACCCTAGAATCCTCTATAGTAACCTGGGATTTTCTTGGCTGGCTCCCTGTAGCCATAGATCCCCCTCAAAACCTATCTGCCTCTTACTGCAAATACTTAGCAGTAAGGGCCTCCCTGTCATGGTAAGGTTTTGTCATGTCAAGATGGTACAGTTTGTGCCCCTGCCTCCTGCCTAGCAGCTCTACCATGTAGTTAACATCACTGACCTTCCTTACCACCTTGAAGGGCCCCTCCCAAGCTACCTGCAGTTTTTTGTGTCTGACAGGAATGAGATCCATAACCTGCTGCCCCACAGCATACTCTCTAGCTTGAGCATTCTAGTCATACCAAACATTTTTCTGTTGATGGGCTTCTGCCCAGTTCTCCTGGGCCAAGCCCTTGAGTTCCCTGTGCCTTGTCCTGAGGTTTAGGACATATGCCACAACAGACTCCCTGTGGGATTCACACTCACCCTCCCACTCATAGTGAATCAATTCTACAGGTCCCCTTCACCCTTTGTCCATACAGCAACACAAAGGGTGAAAAACCTGTGGATTCCTGGAGCACCTCTCTGTAAACAAACAGATGGGGCAAATTTGAGTCCCACACCCAATTAAACTGGTCTGCAAATGCCCATAGCGTGGCCTTTAGTGTAGCGTTTAACCTCTCCACAAGACCATTAGTCTGGGGATGGTAGGGGGTGGTCTTTAGGTGCTTCATCCCACAGAACTTCCACAGACAAGCCAGCAGGTCTAACATGAAATTTGTACCTTTGTCAGTCAGTATTTCTTTTGGGAAACCTACCCTCTGAAAATCTCTAACAAAGCATTTGCCATCTTTTCTGCCTCAATGGAGGACAGAGCCACTGCCTCATGGTATCTGGTAGCATAATCTATTACCACTAGGATATACTTCTACCTGTGAAACTTGGGGCACTCAGAGGCCCCACAATATCCACAGCTACCCTCTGAAATGGCTCCACAATCACAGGCAAAGGCATTGAAGGAGCCTTGAACTTGTCTCCTGCCTTGCCTACTTTTTGGTACAGCTCACAAGTCCTGCAGTACCCTGTTACATCCCTGGAAATCTGAGGCCATTAAACATGCTGCATAAGACGTCTCTTGATATGCTTTATGCCCATATGACCTGCAAAGGGAATGTCATGAACTATGGCTAAAAGTGCCAGATGGTAGTCACCGGGCACTGCCAACTGCTGTATTATCTCACCTTCTAGCCCTCCCCTCAGGGGTCCACTCTCTGTATAGTAATGCTTTGTCCCAGTATACAGATTTGTCCTTTCCTTGAGAATCAGGTGCCTCCCTGGCCACCTTCCTCAAGCCTTGTAATGTAGGGTCTGAAAGCTGAGCCTGTGTCAGCTCTATCTTTGTGACTTTTCCCAGCTCTCCTTCCACAGGAAGTCTGGTATCTTCTGACAGCAGTACCTCACTGTCAGCCTGGGTACTACCACTCACCTCTGCCCTTACAGTCACCCAGTCCAAGGGAACATAAGTATGTATCAGCAGCTGCAGCTCATCTAAGGCTCACTACTACAGGGTAGCACCCTCCCTTAATTAGCCACATCACCAGTCATGGCTTCAGAGATGTAGTCTGTCTGGGTCTCCTCCAGGCTACCAGACTGACATGCCTGGCTTCAAGTCTGACTGCATGTACATAAGGTACTGCATTATCAAGCTCATTCACTATCAAGACATCTGCAGGGATATCCTTAAACACACCTAACTTGTTTGCTTCCATTTCCACCCTCCCAGTCAAGGTGAACCATGGCCAAAGGCATTTGGAATGGGAACCCTTCTAAAGCTCTGACTGGTGTGGACTGCCCAAGCAAGTACTGCTCCTCTTTAACCACTGCATGCTTCACGATGGTTATATCAGAGACTGCCTCTCTCTTGGCAGTGGTCTGTTTTCCATCTACCAAGATAGGATACAAACTCTGGAGGTAGTTTGGTACCCATGTTGTCTCCAGACAACTTACCACTGACATTATGTTATCCCCCCTTGCTGGCTCCTCCAGCTTTTGTTTCCCACCTTGCCTCTGTGGACATCTATATGCTACATGGCCCCACTGGTTACATTTATAACATTTAACCTTTGATCCTGTGTGCCTGAACTAGTGGCTTCCCTTGTTACTGGTGGACTCTGTTGGGGTGGCTTAGGCTGCCCACCATGGGTTCCCTTATATCCATGTAGAGCACTGGGCTAGCTCTTAACTCTACAGTGATGCCATGCTTGCTAAGTACAGATCTCCCTTTTTCCCAAGTTCATCTGCAGAGTTGCCTTCCCTGTCTGCCAACCAGATTCTCATGTCCTTTGGCAAAGTGCTAAGGGCATGTTCCCTCACCAAAAGGTCTGCCAGCCCTTGAAAAGTGGTGACTTTACAGCCACTCACCCACATATGACAATAAGTGCTTAGTTCAGCAATATAATCACATACAGTTTCATCTGCTTTCTATCTATGCTCACAAAACCTTTTTCTGTAAGTTTCAGGGTAACCTAAAACATTCCAATAAACATGTTTTAACTGTAGCATAATTTAAGCAATCAGTATCAGACAATTTAGAAACAGCATTTACTGCTATACCATGGAGGAAGGGGGTCAGGAACTATACATAGAGCCCTTGTCAACATTATACTGTTTGCATACCCTTTCAAATATATAAATTAAAACTATCAAAATTATCACCCTCTGTAAATTGTAGAAGAAACGTACTGACCTTTATTGCTTCTGGGGTTTGGTTATTCCCTTCCCCATTACCTCCATGACCCTGGTGAAGAGTCAGCATCTCCCTCTCATGTTGACACTACTTCTGCTTTTCTTCAGCCTCCAAATGCCGCAGTGTCTCTGATGATTCTCATTCCAAACATTTGGCCTCCAATTCTAGTCTCCAACTCCAGACGAATTTTTAAGTCCCCTGAGGAAAAGTAGAACTGTCCTGTTTCTGAGAGCTGTACATCCCCAATGTCAGTCTGGTTGTCTTCCTGATTGCTGGTCTGTCCTGCAGCTGTGATTAAGGGTGCAATCATTTCCCCTTTAGTCGGGTTGGCATGCACCAGCCCTTTGGCTTTGCACATCTCAGCCAACTGCTTCTTTGTCAGCTTACCTGTTCACCCTGACTAACAAAAAGTAAATAAATAAAACTATTGATAAAAAACTCTGAATGTCTACTTTTAGGACAACAGCTCAGGCAACAGAAAGGGTTATTGCCTGGCTTAGGGATCCTATAACAAGAAAAATAACTAGAGATCCTGTAGAGGTATTAGAAATATTTCAGAAATTTTATGAAAATCTTTATAAAGCAGAGAAATGAAGAGATCAAGAAAAAGTGCAAATGGAAATATTTATGGACTAATTAAATATGCCAAGGTTAGAGGTGCATGAGGCTTAACAGTAATAGTATCCAAGAAAGAGAAGAGACAAAAATGGTGATGTATAAGCAATCTACAGGAAGGTCCCCAGGAAGAGATGGTATTCCTATGGGAAATTTGAAAGCTGGGAGGGATGGAAGTGATAAAGATCTGAAAGGTTTTTGTTTAACAGTATTTTAAAAGAAGGAGAAGCACCAACATCCTGGAAGAAAGCAGTGATGGCCGTAATACCTAAAGATGGTAAAGACACATTAAACCCAGCTTCATATAGGACAATTTCAATTATAAACTGTGATTATAAAGTGTTTATGTCTATAATGGCTAAAAGAATAACAAAGGTGATGCCAAAATTGCTAGATATGGATCGATGTGGTTTTGTGGAGGGGAGGCAAACATTTGACATTAACAGAACAATGATGATTCAGATGGAAGCCAAATATAAGAAAATACCTCTGTTGTTTGTCGGTTTTGATGCAGAGAAAGCATTTACCAGAGTAAGCTGGGATTCTATGAGTAGGGCAGCAGATATAGTTGCATTCTCTGATAAAATTATAATGTTGGTTATGAGGATATATGAGGGATTAAAGGTGAAAATTAAAATGGAGGAGGAGTAGTTCTCTGATAAGATCTGTTTGAGCAGAGGAACCAGGCAGGGGTGCCCTCCTTCCCTTTGTTCTTTGCATTACATTTAGAACCACTGGCAAAGAAAATAAGGGACTTAGAAAGTGGAGGATATAATTGGTATAGTAGTCAAGAAAAGAATGGCTTTATTTGCAGACACTATTTTTTACACCTGACAAAACCAGAAAAGGACATCTCAGTATTGTGGAACATTCTGATATAGATTCATGTCTTTTTGGGATACAAAAATGAATGAAGATGAAACAAAGGCAATAGCTGTAAACTATATACCCACACACAAATTGGTTCAGTAATATCCATATTAATGGGGACATGACAAAATGAAGTACTTAGGAGTATGGATTAAAAAAGATTCGGTTTTGGCAGCTAAGGTTATATGGGGAAAGACTAAACAAATGATACAAAAACTGAGAAACTAGAAGTCGTGTTTTATGGATAGCAAAATACAAGCCGTGAAAATGCTTTTAGTCCCCTTAGTTTTATTTGCAGGTCATTCACATTTTTATCAACCAGAGGAGAAGTTGTGGAAAGCAATTAATAAAGAATTAAATGATTTTATCTGGGAGCAGAAGAGGGCAACAGTCAAGTGGGATAAGTTGTCCCTTCCACTAGGACAAGGTGGTTTGGTATTACCTGATGTGAAGGTGTGTTTCAAAGATGTACAGTTAAGGCTCCTATACTTAGCAGAAACAGAAAGCTATAACTCAAAGTGGAAATGGATGATGAAGAAACGAGGGGACGCTCAAGAGAAAAAGGAGAGACTGTGGATTTTGGATGCCGATCTTTAAGGAGAATAACAATAACCATGCAGAATATTATATTCATAAAGTAGTAGAAAGTATTCTAATAACTAAACCAACACAGGGATGGAGAAAGGAGATTTTGCTGATAGGGATGACAATTAGAGGTACAGAGAATAGGCAAGAGAGGGCTGGAATTAACTGTAGAAAATTGGAAAAGGAACCAAGGTATTGTAAGCATTAATTAGAGAAGGAAATGTAACAGAATGGGAAGAGACCAAAAATTCATTTGGACTGCAGGCTAGGGACTGCCTTCCCTGTCAAGAACTGATCTCACTGTATAGGCAAATACAAAGAAGTAGAGTGATCCTAAGTGAAAGACCAGCATTGGTACAGTTTTTAGCAGAAGCTAGAACAGAAGATATTGTTAAAAAGTAGATAATTAGTAGGGCATATAAAACATTGCATAACTGTAGGAAACAATCAGAGGAGTTTAGACAGGACTGGGAAGAAAGAATGGATAAGCAATTCACAAAGAACAATGGGGGGATATATGTATGGCTCCCAAATGTGCAACAAAGTCTAGATGATTTAGGCTGTCTGCTTGGAAGTGTTTGCATAGGCATTTTATACCTCAATCAGACTCCAAAGAATTTTTCCTCAGTTAGCTTGCATGTTTTGGAGGTGTGCTGGGGAAGAAAGTGGCAGCTGGGAGTATATTTTTAGGAGTGTAATGAGTTGGTAAACTTTAAAAATTCCCTGCAGATAACTCTAACAGAAATACTGGGTGAGCAAATCTGTGTAAGTAAGGACATTTTTTGAGCTATGATACAGAATCAGAATTGCCTAGACATAGTAAAACCTTGCTGAGTTTAATTCTTGTGGTTGCCAAAAAGCAATTACTAAAAAAATGGAAATCAAAGTCTAAAACAACAGTATTAGAAGCAGCAACAGAGTAGCAAAGATGAAACAAATGGAAGTGGGATCTTTAGAAAATGGTAGGTGCAATTACATAGGAAAAATGGGAATTGTGGGAATGATACATGCAGAATAATGTTTTGAATGAGGAATGAGGTTTAAGGGAAGGCAGGAATTATATGAGCTACTGTAATGTTTAACTGACAGTGAGTAAACAGATTATGAATGATGCATAATGTTTGCAACTGAAAATATGTTAATATAGTTTGTTTTCATTAATATAAATGTATGATTGCCTTGCTCTCAGGTCTAAGCATATCAGGTTATAAGATTATTTTCTTTTGTCTGCCTCCATTTTGCCTTTTTCCTTAGCATTTCTTGCATCCACCATTTTGTAAACACATTTTTATCCTTGATTGCCATTTTATACCCAGTGTGTGCTCTTCAATTTATGTTTACTGCTTTTTCCCCACTTGCAAATTCTCTCAATATATCTCTTCTCATGACATCTTCTATATTATTTTTGTTTTAAATATCAAGCTTACTTCCTTTTAGTGCATTAGCCTACTCAACCTGCAATTCTTATGTGTTGTTGGTTGTTATATCTAATGCTTGCGTAACTGCTACATCTTACTCAGAAAGCAATCTCTTTAGTGTCCTTTGACAACTAGTCACCCACTTATCTCTTTCTCTTTGTGCTTCTGCCAGACACTCCTCCAAAATGGAAATACTCAAAAACTCTGTGCTGCTCTGACATACATTATAAAATGCTTTCATGTCTCATTTTATTACCCTTACAGTATTCTGAATGTACATAGGGTTTGAGATATAAAAACCCTCAATAAAGTGAATGTATTCTCACTTGAACAATTCTACAGATAATTGTAGCTAGTGCTTCCAAAATGTACAACATTCAATGCGTTACGGGGCCATTTATTTATTTATTAATTATTTACATTTATTTACTGGGAAATTCCGACTGGACACAGGTCCTTTTTCAGCGGAAGCCCAGGGTGAAAAGCTCCACTGAATAACATGGTAGACGGTAAACAATAACAATCAAGGTATGAATACAGTAGAGGTGATCATGACATGGAGAAATACAGGAGTAAATTAGGTACAATTGAGTAGTAAGCTCTAATTACAACATTGAGAAATAAGAGGTAAAACACAGAGCTACAAATTTTCTAAACAGTAACTAGATAACAATAACAACAGACTAAATGATTAACTAAATCCTGGAAATATTAACAAGCAGTGAGTAATCTTCAGTTCAGCTTTATAGTGATAGAGGGGATACTCTATCTAAATCTGAGAAAGGAGAGAAGGGTTGAAAGGGGGGGTTATTAGTCGGGGTTTGGACAAGGACAAAGCCAGTGTGAAATTAGGTGAGATTTAAGTGCAATTTTGAAAAGACTGTAGGAAGAAAGGGTAGTTATGGTAGTGGGAAGGTTGTTCCAGAGCTTGGATATGGCAAAGGAAAATAGTACTTCACCTGCTGAGTTTTTGGCTTTGGTGACCTGGAGTAGATTTTTGTTGCAAGAGCATAGTGGTCTGGAAGAGTGGTAGGGTTGCAGAATTGCATGGAGCAATGGGATTCAGAGAGGGTGGTTTACTACTTTCTGAGCAAAAGTGAGTTACGTTTGGTGTAGGAGATGAGGGAGTTCAAGCCAGTCAAGGTCTCTAAGAGAGACACAGTGGTGGCTGCGGTAAGAGGCACCAGTGGCAAATTTTGCGATTTTATTGTAGCAGGCTTTGGTGATGTGTAGAGTAGGGTGGAGTTTTGCTGGGAATTGGCGATAGAGATTCTTGCTGGTTTGGTGAGGTATTGGCAGCTTCTATATAAGGCACCCAGTTTTTTGTGAACTTTTTTATTGTTGGTGATATGTGGGTGCCAAATCTGAGATTATTGTCTATCTGTATGCCAAGTAGTTTTGTGTGGACTGTTGGTGAAATCAAGGTATTATCCTTGGCTTGAATAGTGAAATGTGGGGTGTTTGGGGTAGATTTGAAGGATTGCAAGATGAGGAGTTTGGTTTCATTTGGATTGAGGAGAAGCTGGGCATTAGATAGCCAGCTTTCAACTAAAGAGAAAGATTCTTGGGTGATCTGTTGGTGTTTTGTTAGAGGTGGGGCTGAGCAGATGAGGGTAGGAATCATCTGTGTACTGCATGAGGGAGGCATGTTTGGTGGCAGTGTGCTGGTTGTTGGTGAAAAGGGAGAAAAGTAGGGGGCCAAGGATGGAGCCTTGGGGAACCCTGAGACTAACAGGGAGATGAGTGGATAGATTGTTGTCCCAGATGGCTGATTGTTGGCGGTCTTGTAGATAGCTGTGGAACCAGTTTGTGGCTGGTGTGGAGAAATAGAGGTCAGATAGAGTAGAGAGTAGTAGATTGTGTGACACAATGTCAAAGGCTTTAGATAGATCCGGAAATGCAGCAGAGGAGAGGAGGCCATTGTTTTTGTGATGGAGGATAGTGTTGGTGAAGGAGAGAAGAGCAGTTGTAGTGCTGTGGTGTGGTCTAAAACCATGCTGGGTATTGGAGAGGAGGTTATTGTTAAGGAGGAATTTGGAGACCTGTGAGTTTATGCATTTTTCAAGTATCTCGGAGAGGGGGGAGAGGATGGCAATGGGGCGGTAGGTGAAGAGGTCAGTGGAGGGGCCACCTTTGTGGAGGGGAATGATGTGGGATATTTTCCATAGCGTGGGTACATAGGATTCAGATATGGAGCAGTTGATTAATACGGAAAAAGGATAAGCTAGGTGTCAAAGGAAAAAACTTCAAAGATCTATACACGTAAGGTTCAGTTAAGGCACATTTAATAACTTGCAGCAAGGAGACAAAAACATGCAAATACAAGATTTTGCCTAACTACTAAAAGGAAGCATGCTGTTCTTATACTGTTTTACAACACATGGCCTTCTATAGCTGACGTAATCAAACAAAACTTTCAGTATTGTTCTACAGCAGATGTTACTCAGATTTTTCTGCTGACATGACTACATTTGTGAGAAACTTTTTGAGAAAAACAACCTGGCCTTGGTGGGCACTAACCCGTTACAAGCATCTATTGTATAGTTCTAATGCATGTGTTACATTTCAAGGTACTTTTCTAGCTCAGACACAAGCAAATGCTGATTGCAGTTCATATTTTCAAGCAGTCTTTGTTCTAATTATCTATAGCTTCTGCAGCTGTGTATTTTCTCACAGCACAAGCAGAACTCCTTGTCTAAGTTTCATAACATTTATACAAGTGGTATTGTTCTAGTCATTATTTTCCTGACACAAGCAGAAATCATCTGCTTCTCAGTAAATTTCCAAGGCATAAGCAAAGATTTTAGCTGCACATATTTCATGACAATACAAGGTCAGAAAGCTTCTGCAATTTGTACAGATTTATGCAGTGTAAAATAGAATAACTGTGTTAACCCTTTTCAAGCTCTAAATGCACTAAGTATATTACTAATACATATACTAATACATATTCTTCTGACATTTCCCCCTTTTAATATTTTTATTCTACTTTCAAAATAAGCATAAACAGTTTTTCTTCTCATAACCTCTTCCACTTAGGATTTGCAGTTAAGAGAGTCATTTAGTTTAAACTTATGAAAGCATTTTCAATCTTTTAACAGTTCTTCAAACTCAGTACTTTGATATAAGGTTTCAGAAACTGACATGTCTATAAAGTCTTTAATCAGTCTTTTCATGCAGGGGATGCCACAACAAACACATACTCCCAGTAGAAGCATTCCTACACAAATGGCAATCAGGGTGTTCATTAGGATGGCACCCCACCCCCCAAACCATTTCTGGAAAAAGTCCGGCAGTGGGTTTGGGCCTGGTTTGGTCATGGCCGACACTTGATGAATTATCTCAAGATGATTGTCTATCCCGTGTTTATGGTCAGGAATATACGAACAGCACTCTTCCTGGATTAAAGCACAAGTACCACCTCTCGCTGCTAGGGTGAAGTCGAGAGCCATGCGGTTTTGAAGCACTACAGTTCTCATGGCATTCAGGTCATCAGTCACCAATTTGAGAGCAGAAAAAGTTGCGTTGCTCATTACTTTGAGAAGTTTAGACAGTTTTCTTAGCTCCCAGATTGATTTCACTGCTCCATATGCTGGTAATATGCCTGCACATGATATAACACTATCACTCAAGTCCATATGTGTCAGTCCATTGCCTATAGAATGATGGTTTTTCCAATGCGCATCGATTTGTCCCACTGGATTTACAGGTTTCTTGATGACATCTAGGACATTTTAAAATTTTCCTCGAGGCAAAACTGCAGTGTGTCGTATGGCCGGAACCAAGTAACCCATAAAACAACTGCCAGACCAATTCTCAGGTAATCATTTGTATGCCTTTCTGCCACACACAAAATAACAGTCCTCTACTTTAGTAGTAACCTTACTGTGAATATACACTTGCCCTGCATGAAACATTTTTCTATCAATTATAGACAGTTATTTATAAAGAACAGAATTATGTTTTACTTCATCAAGTGTTTTGTGCATCAATCCAAGAAATGAATCATAGTTTGTATTACAATAAAAATCTGCATTGTTACCTTTAGTGTAACATTTATAAGGAATAGTCACATTGCAATTGCTCCAACCCACCTGAACAGTATCATTTTTATAAAAACACACAGTTCCCTTTTGTGAAACAGACAAGTGCAGTGCTATTTTATCTTGTGATGTAATGGTTGAGGTATCATAAATCAAGTTTTCCCAGGTCTCATTGACCCCTAGGGGGACCGTAGTCATTAATAACCCCCCATATGCTGTCGGCAAAGCTGTGCAAATCCAGCAATTCGAAATATTGAAAGTCTCAGCATACACATATTTAATTGCCTGGTAAGTGTTAAAGTTTGGATGCCAGTCTATGAGTAACACTTCACATTTATTCAGTTAAGTCTGTGTGGCTGGGAAAAGGAAAGGCCACAGCAAAAAGATTACTGTCACTAGTACAGTTAACAGGATGATTATGCAATACTTCAGAGGAAAGGGTTGTTCTGCATTCCTGTTTCTTCTGGACTCTATCATTTTTACTCTTGGCATGTGACAAGATTTTTGTCCAGTTCAAAGTTTTTAACTAATTTGCAGTGCGTCAGGTGGATCCAGGAGGTGCGCTCTGCTATCTTGACTGCAGTGGGTGTCGGCAGAAGCACTTGATATGGACCTTCCCACTTTGGTGATGCCCAATTCTTTTTCTTTATTGTCTTCACCCAGATCCAGGTACCTGGGACCACTGCCACTTCTGACGGTCTGGTTTGTTCTTTGTCTGAAACAGAATTTGACTGCAACAGATGTTTAGAATTTAACAGATTTCTCATGTACTCTGCGAGTGCACAGTCGGCTTCCTGGTCTGCGGGCATGAGAGGTTTCCACTGAGGTATATAATAAGCCCTCCCAAATAGTTTTTCAAAAGGAGCCAATCCTTTTGCATTCGGAACAGTTCTCATGCTCAACAGTGCCAGGGGCAGACAGTACACCCAATTCCTCTGTGTTTCTACTATTAACTTCCTTAGCTTACTCTTTAAAATCCCATTATGCCTCTCTACTAGCCCTGCAGATTGTGGGTGATATGCACAATGATTTTTTAAAGAAATACCAAAATGTTTACTTAACTGTTGTATGGTCTGGCTTGCGAAGTGTGTGCCGTTGTCACTGTAGATCCTTTCTGGAATGCCGAATCTAGGAATGATTTCTTTAATGAGAATTTTCACCACGGTTGCCGCATCTGGATTTTTAGTCAGAAAGGCTTCCACCCATCTGGAAAACATATCTGTGATGACAAGACAATGCTTCTTATTTTCACATTTGTTCAGTTCTATAAAATCCATACAGATAGTATGAAATGGATACGGTGGTGTAGGGAAACTCCCTTGCTTGGGCTTTAACGCCCCTTGTGCATGATGTTTATTACAAACGTAGCACATCTTTTAGAGTAGTTTAAGAATCCGTATGTCGTGAACACTTGGTTCACCAGCTGTACCATCCCCCCTGTTGAGACATGGCACTGCCCATGGCTCAACAAAGCTGCATATCTAAACAAATTAGATGGCAATATCAGTTTCCCTTCTTTAGAGATGTACAGCCCCTTTTCGAGAATTGCTCCTCGTTTTACCCATCTTTATTTATCAGCTTGTGTAGTAAGTGTCTGCATTGTCTTTAACATTTCTACATCTAAAATCTCAGAGGGTTGTAATTCCTCATTCAAAAGAAATACTTCTGAAGCTGCCTGCTTTGCAGCTGTATCAGCTCTCGCATTACCTTTTGAAATCCTATCCTGTTGCTTGGTATGAGCTGTGCATTTACAAATAGTTACTTTCTGAGGTAACTGAATAGATTCTAAAAGATCTAAAATAAACTGCATGATTGATTGGTTTGCCAGTAGATGTTATCATTCCTCGATTTTTCCACTGTTGCGCAAAAACATGTACAGTAGAAAAAGCGTACTGACTGTCAGTAAAAATGTTCACACATTTACCCTTTGCTAAGGTACATGCCCATGTCAAGGCAATCAATTCTGCTGCATGTGCAGATAAATTGTGTGGTAAAGATTTTGCTTCTATGTCAGTATCAGAAACTACTGCATATCCTACTAGGTTCTGTCCTGCAGGACCCCTTTTGCATGAGCCATTCACGTAGTATGTCAACTCGGCATCATCCAAGGGGACATCCGTGAGATCTTTTCTAGGCAGTGTCTTTTGCTCAATCACCTACAGGCAGCTGTGTGGTGTGCCATCTGCAGGGGTTGGGAGCAAGGTAGAAGGGTTCAAAGTCGTACATCGTTCAATTGTCATATGTGGTTGGCTCAACAATATAGTCATCCAGGAAAGATGCCTAGCAGGGGAAAGATATGCTACCTTCTCTTGCAGTAAAATAATTGTGACTGCATGAGGCACACTCAATGTGAGAGGGTGAAACAAAACTACTGAGGCCGAAGCCTGTACTGCCATTGCAGCTGCAACTACTGCTTGTACACAGTGAGGTAAAGACCGTGCCAGTGGGTCTAGTTGTGATGAATAATAAGCAATAGGGCGTTGCTTGTCCCCATGCTGCTGTGTTAACACTGATGTCATATAACCTTGCTTACAATCTACAGTTTGGAAAAAACATTTATGATAGTTTGGTAATCCCAAAACTAATGAGGATGCTATTAACTGTTTCAGTTTGCAGAAAGCAGATTCTGCTTCTGGCGTCCATTCTAACAAATCCTGTGCTGCCATAGGCATTTTATAAATCAGGTTAGTCAGCGGTGCATATTCCAAGGCATAGTTTGGAATCCAGCTCAGACAAAAATTAGTCGTACCCAGGAAGGACATCATTTCTTCTTGGTAGTGGGTTTTGGTGCTTGTAAAATCGCTATTTTTCTGTCCTCATCTAATGTCCTACCCTCCTTGGATATTACATATCCTAGGTATTTAACTTGTTTTTTCCAAAGCTGCAGTTTATTTTTGTTTACTTTATGTCCTTCAGTGGCTAAAAATTGTAACAGCACTATGGTATCTTCTTTACAATCTTGCTGGGTGGGGGCTGCCAGCAGGATATTATCAACATAAAGTAAAATCTGACTACCTCTCGGTGGGGTAAATCCCGCCACGTTGCTTGCCATTTTTTGTGAGAATATTGTTGGACTTTCACAATATCCCTGTGGTAGTCACGTATATGTATACCTTTTCCCCTGAAATGTGAATGCAAACCAATACTGGCTGTCAGGGTGTATCGGTATCAAGAAGAACGCATTGCTGATATCTACCACAGAAAAATATTTCTGTTGAGGTTTTAAATCATTCAACAGGGTGTGTGGGTCTGGCACCGTAGGTGCCCTTGGTATTACTGCATCATTTACAGCTTGTAAATCTTGGACCATACGCCACTCTCCATTTGCTTTCTTAACAGGAAATAAGGGTGTGTTACATGGTGAATCAGGAGATTCCACCAGCACCCCTTCCTTAAGTAAAGCTGCTATAATAGGTTTGATTCCTACCTCTGCATCTTTTCTTAAGGGATACTGTCTTTTCTGTTGTCTAAATGCTGACTTTGGCATAATAGTAACTGGTCCCGCTGTACGAATAAGTCCTATATCTGACTTTCCTGTTGACCAAAAAGTTTCTGGTATATTCTGTAAGGTATTCTCTTCCTCCTTCAATAGGAGTGCTAATCAGCTGTCTTTGCTAGACTGCAAGTGTACAGCTTGGTGGGTCTGAGTTATCCAATTCAACTTCTGCATTTGTATTCCCTGTTCTGACAGTTCTAACTCTGTCTGTTTTTCCCATCTTGTGACTTTTTTCCTAAGTCTACCCATTTTACATTAGTGTCCTTAGTTAAGCTAACATGTGGTAATCAATTAGATTTATAAAGTGCAAAGAATTCCTGGGGCAATGAACAGCTGGCTACACTGTTCCCTTCTGTGCCCCAGTACAGATTACATAATATCAACCTGTTTGCACAATTTCTAAACAATTCTTGCTCATACTCCTTATCAGGTCCTGGTGTGTTACAATAATACAGAGTACAGTGCAACAAATGCTGTTTATCAATGTCAAGGGAGGGGAACTTGCTGATGGCTACATCCATCAACTCTTCGGTTACTGCCCCTAGACCAGTCATAACCAAGTCCTGGCTGTACCAATGAAACATTTCACCCTCCGATTGCACTGCAAAGGTATCATTTTGTCGCTGTGCTTCCATACCCTGCATAGTCGGAACTACTGCTAAACTAAATAGCTGCATAAGGTCTCTGCCCAAGAGATTCACTGGGCACTTTGCAGAAACAAACAATTTTGCTTTTCTGGGTCAATCCTGAAACAGGATCAGTTATTGCAATATTATGGGAGAGGGGCTCCCGATACAGCTGTCCATTAGCGGCTTTCACTAATATGTAATCAGGTGACTCTGAATTCTCTGGCAGTTTGGAGGGATGTATCAGGGTCCGTGATGCCCCTGAGTCACACAAGAATCTGACTTCCCTCCCTTCTACCAGGAGTGTAACTTCTGGTTTCATGTCTGCTAAATAGAGCTCTAAGCTCAATAAAGCTAAATCCAATATTTCATTTTCTTCACTATCCATAACTTCCTGCACTTCCTCTATTTCTTCTGTCACATTCTCTACTACCTCTATCACGTTTTCATTTGTCATATCTCTGCTATCCCCTTCTAGTGATTCCTGACCATCATATAGTCAGTCCTCACCCTCCTTGTCTTCCGTGGTTGCCTTCTTGTTTTTCTTGCAATCCCCTGCCAAGTGTCCCTTTTTACCGCATTTAAAACATTCACCTCTTTTCTTTCACCCTTCAAAGTCCTCTGATCGTTGATCAGATTGTTTGTTTCCCTGGGCATTTCTCTTGCCCTTTTTCCCAGACTGTACTACATAAACTTCTGCTCCATCTTCTACAGAAAATACTTGGGCTTTCTTTTTCTTTTTGCTATTAAAATGCCTTTCGGCATGCCTAGCATTTTCAAGTAATGACTGTAATCTGCTTGTACGATGATCTACCATGTGCTTTGTAATAAAACTGCTTATGGGTGCAATACTGCCTTTCAAAATTGCATTCTTTAACTGCTGCTCATATGGGGAATCTTGTGTCTGATCTTCAGGAACCTGCATTCCACAATGGTTATTAAAACATTCTAACAGTCTGGCATAATATCTGTCAACAGTTTCGCCTTCTTGTTGGATGCATTGATTAATGCAAGTCCAGACTGCCCTAGGCTTCCATTTCTCAGAGATACTGTCTGTAAGACCTTTTACTCTGTTGTCTATCTCTGAGCTGCTATGTGGGAGGGGCCTGTGTGCAGCGTCACGGAGATTCCAGTCACCACTAATCATATGCCAATCTGGTCCCACAACTTGTCTGACTACTTTTTCTACCTCTTCTTCATTTAAAGTATAACTTAGCCTTATTCCTTGCAAATCTTCTAAGAACTTTCTGAAATTAACTTTTGGATGGGGAATTCCCTCAGTGGCTCTCCGGGTGTCTTCCGGAGTCCAGGGTCTATACACTAGAATAGTTGGGTCCTGACCTTCTTGCCCTGCCTGAGGATTAGGCACTTCTATAAGCAGGCATATTTCTTCTTCATTCATAGATTGTGAATTCCTACCCATTTGATATAGCTCAATGTCCCCTTTTGAATTACCTGCCCGTGTTCGAGACCTGGTCTCGACGGGATCTCTAATAAACAGTTTCGCTTTTGTAGTATCTCTATTTACAGTGACAGCAAGATATCGTGGGGGTGAACTAACTTGTTCACTTGCTTCATATTCTGGTAAGGGAGGCGGAGGGGCTAATGCTATTACTAAGTTATTGTCCTCCTTATCTAAAAACATTGCTTTTGAATTATTATTCTTTTGTTCCCTACAGTTTACTTCCTCAATCCACCTGTGTGCTTGAGGAATTCCTATTTGACATTGCTTTTTTACCCGATCTTTAGAATCTGTTTTAAGCTGTTTGACAAGTTTGATAAGCGAGGATTTTTCTAATTTACCATCAAATTCATACTTATTAACCCATTTTGAATAGTATTTAATATTATCAGCACGCTGTGACTGCATGTATTTCACGTCTTCGGTTAACAGTGGATTTTGGGATCTTTTTGTGCAATTATTACCCATTTTGCTCTACCCTTTTAATCTTTACATAACTCCTTATTTTTAATGTGGTACCATGGATTTTGTTATAATCTCTTCAGAATGACTGCCTACCTGCTCTGTTTCCCTGATCTATGACAAGACAGCAATCTTTTTTGTCCCTGGCTTATAAAAATATAGTCCTGACAAAAACAATGCAAATCTAGTCCCTGATCTAAAACAGAAAATAAAGGTAGATTCACCTTACCTGAGCCTTCGTGAGTGATCACCTGGTTCATGTAAACCCATCCTTCAGTTGCAGATCAGAAAGTGGCTGGCCTCTTTTGTATGACAATTCAGTCAGAGGGCTTTTCAAATAAGAAGAATCAATGTGGTTTATTCCCCGTACGGTTTCAAGCCACCTGGCCTGTCTGATCTGAGGCGAAGTGAGGGTTTCCAGTCCGAAGAACAAATCTGTCAAAGGAAAAAACTTCAAAGACCAATACACGTAAGGTTCAGTTAAGGCACATTTAATAACTTGCAGCAAGGAGACAAAAACATGCAAATGCAAGATTTTACCTAACTACTAACAGGAAGTATGCTATTCTTATACTGTTTTACAAGACATGGCCTTCTATAGCTGCAGTAATCAAACACAACTTTCAGTATTGTTCTACAGCAGATGTTACTCAGATTTTCTGCTGACATGACTAGATTTGTGAGAAACATTTTGAGAAAAACAACCTGGCCTTGGTGGGCACTAACCCGTTACAAGCTTCTATTGTATAGTTCTAATGCATGTGTTACATTTCAAGGTACTTTTCTAGCTCAGACACAAGCAAATGCTGATTGCAGTTCATATTTTCAAGCAGTCTTTGTTCTAATTATCTATAGCTTCTGCAGCTGTGGATTTTCTCACAGCACAAGTGGAACTCCTTGTCTAAGTTTCATAACATTTATACAAGTGGTATTGTTCTAGTCATTATTTTCCTGACACAAGCAGAAATCATCTGCTTCTCAGTAAATTTCCAAGGCATAAGCAAAGATTTTAGCTGCGCATAGTTCATGACAATACAAGGTCAGAAAGCTTCTGCAATTTGTACAGATTTATGCAGTGTAAAATAGAATAAATGTGTTAACCCTTTTCAAGCTTTAAATGCACTAAGCATATTACTAAGCATATTACTAATACATATACTAATACATATTTTTCTGACACTAGGACATCAGCTGCTATCTTTAGATATTCAGCGAGCAGATAGTTGGCTGCTAGTTTTGTGGGTTTTAGTTTTGTCAGGAGACTTTTTATGTAGGAGGTGGGTACTGTGGAGAGAAAGAAGGTAGGGAAGGCTGGTTTTGGGTTGGGTGAGGGGGGAATTAGTGTAGAGAAGTGTTTTTTGTTAGGAATAGCACGGATTCTGTGAAGTGTTTATTGAAGGAATCAGCAATGCTACTGGTGGAGAGAGGGGTGCTTACTTTTCCTGGGCAGAGTATAGAATTAATTATTGACCAGAATTGCTTGGGGTTGTTTTGGGAGGAGTTTAGGGACGTCTCATAGAAATGGGCTTTGTCTGCTTTTACTTGCTTTTTGACCTTGTTACGTAGTTCAAGGAAAAGTTACCTAGCTGAGGGGTTTTTAGTTATGCGCCAGCATTCCTATGTTTTATCCCTGGTTTTCATAAGGCCCCTAGTGGTTTTTTGTCATCAGGGGGAGCTCTTAGTTCTGATTTTGGTGTTTCTCAAGGGGGCATGGGAGTTAAGGATGTTGAGGACGACACTGTTAAAGAAATGGACAGCTTTGTCTAGGTTGAGGTACTTTAGAGGTGACCAGTTTACATTCTGGAGGGAGGAGGTGAAGGAGTTGGTGTTAAAATTTTCTTTGTTGCAAATAAGCCTGTGGGTATTGGATTTGCAATCATTAATGTGATTTTCTAGCAGGAAGGTTGGGGAATGGTCACTGAGGGAGTCAGGTAGGTAGGTGTGAGGGGCTTTGTTAACTAAGACCCAGTCAAGAATGGTGTGGTTATTGGGGTTTTTATTGATCCTAGTGGGGGTTTGTATTAGCTGAGAGAAACCATGGAGATTTAGGTGGAGGGCTGGGTGGTTGCTATTGCAGGATAGCCAATTGATGTTAAAGTCCCTGAGGGTGATAGTTTCTTGGGGTAGGGAGAGATTGACCCAGTCTAGTAGGTTTTCTAGGGGAGGTATATTTTGACCTGGTGGGAAATAGCACCCTATAATGCTGATTGATTTTTTAGGGTTTAATTTGAGGGTGGTATAAATTTAGCAACACGAACTCCTCATCAACTCCATTTTTCTTATTTTTCTACCGGGGTTGCAGCGTTGAACTGCCATCTCTCTAAATTAAGTGTCAATTACATTTTTCAACAGTCATGCCTGACTGGTGCAGGTCTTGTCACACACAATCCATCCATCTTTTAGCTGAATATCCTTATTTTATCTTGCCTTCTTCCCTTCTATACCAAATATTCTTCACCAAATCATGTGCTTTTCTGCACATGTTACTGACCTACCATAATAGGTTCTTAGGTGTGTACTAGGCTAATAGTCCTGGGGCTTTTGCAAGCCTAGCCATAGGAGTACCCTGGCATAGTGCCACCCGACATTAGTTCCCAGTGCCTCTGTTGAGTAGAGCCACTGGAGTTATCCCCGGGGTGAATTTTCTGTTTCCCATCCACTCATCAAGATTTCTCTTGAAGAGGGTTAGCGAGGTGCTCTGCTTGACATGTATGGTAAGTCTGTTTCATAGCATGGGCAATCTCTGCGTTATGAACCTGTCCCTCCAGCATGTTCTGTTAATTGTGGTAATAAAGGTGAGGTCTCTGCAGCATGTGGTGTGGAGGGACTGGGATTTTTTTAGATGTAGCATTTCTAACAGAGCTGGGTCAGACATGGCTTTATACGTCAAGCAGAGATCGTCTCTAAGTAGGCGATATGAGACAGGGAATAGTTGGAGTTTTTTGAGTCTGTCCATATAGGACAAGTGTTTAAGGCCTAGGATCCTGTTTGTGAGGTACTTTTATGGCTTCTTCAGTTGTTGCAGGTGACTAGTGAGGTACATGCCAAATGGGGCACTGTACTCGATGATTGGCCGAATGAAGGAAGAGTAGAGGGAGAGCCATTGCAGAATCCGCATATGTAGCTTTGCTAGAGGCAACCCTTAGCAATGACTTTCTGACCACAGTGGCAATGTGGTGATCAAAAGAGAGGTTGCTGTCGACCTGCGTTCCCAGATCTCTTTATAATGCCTTCTGTGTTCAGTGGACTACCATCAATGTGGTAATTCATGGGAACTGGGTTTTTCCCAAAGGGGATGATGACACATTTTTTGGCATTGAGCTGAAGGCCATGGTTCTGACACCAGTCATTGGTCTCAGTGAGGCCATTCTGTAGGATGTCAACATCACATGGGGGAGTTAATAGTAGCTCCCAAGTTGCAATTGTCTGTGAACGTTGTCAGCCAGAGTCTCTTTGTCTTGGCCTGGACTTCAGAGAAGTAGATACCAAACAGGAGAGGACCCAAGACCAAACCCTGTGGGACTCCACTCATGGCTAGTCAGCAGTCTGACTTGGAGTCAGCTACTTTCACACTGTGGGTTCTATCTGTGAGCCAGTTTGCAACCCACATAGTGATATAGGGGTTGATGCCAAGCTTAGTGAGTTTTTCTATGATTCCTGAGTGGGGAATGGTATCAAACGCCTTGGCCAGATCAAGGTAGGCTGTATGAACCACCTTGCCTTTATCCACAGCTCTGGTGACTGACTCATAGAAGTCGACCAAGTTGAGCATGCATGATCTACCCTTTACAAAACCAAACTGTGTGGGATCCAGAGTTTGGAGATTCTCTATATCCTTGTTTATTAAGTCCATGATGATGCATTCCATAGCTTTGCATATCTGACTCATCAGGCTAATGGGGCAACAGTTCCCAGGGTCTGTAGTCACCCCTCCTTTGTGGAGAGGGATGACTGTAGCAGTGCACTATTTGGTAGGGACAAAGCCTGAGGTGAGACTGTGATTGAACAGGGCACACAGGTGAGGTGCCAATTCACTCTGTAATTCATGTAGAACACAACCAGGGATATTGTCAGGTGCCATAGAAGCTGTACTCTTGTCCTTGGACAGTGCTGTTTTAACCTGTGCAGCAGTAATACTGGGTGCCTGGCAGTCTACTGGTATTGTGATTAGTCCTTTGGGGGGGGAGTGGTAAAGTTGGCACTGAATCTGTCGGCCAGTATACTGGCAATATCTGTTGGCTCAGTATAGGAGGTACTATTGTGCAGTAGCTCAGAGCAAATCTGGGTATTGCCATGGAGATTCTTTACATAACTATAGAAGGCCTTGTGGTTGTCTTTACTATCTGCTGCAATTCTGTTTTCATAGCTAGCTTTAGAGGATTTGATGAGGGATCTCAACTTTTTGTTGAGGCTGATAAGGGTAGTTTTTCCAGTCTTGGGACTTCACCTTATTCTGCATCAGTTTCCTCCTTCTGTTGTTGAGTTTGTTTATGGCAGGGGACCACCAGATTGGCTTCCTTTTTTTGGGAGGAGAGCATCTTGGTCCTATTGGGTATGGTGAGATCCATGCATTTGTGTACATGTTTGTACAGTGCATTGGTGTATGATTCTACAGTCACACAACTATTCTCCATTTGCATGGGTGCCATGAAGTTAGCCACCTCTGTTTTTAGGAGGCCAAAGTTAGCTTTGGAGAAGTTTTTCATGGTGGTTACCTTTACAGGGGGGGGGGGGGATGTGGAGGGAGGAGCAATGGTCGCCCATGTTAGTAATGACCAGGTCAAGGATGTTGCTACCTCTAGTGAGGGTAAGAATGAGCTGGTCCAGGGCATTGGAATTAATGAACTCCAGGAAACATTGGGCAAGTGTATTGGTACATGAGTAGTTTACCCCAGTTAATGGAGGGGTAGTTGAAGTTGCCTAGTAAGAGAGTGTTAGGTTGGACCCTAACATACTCCAGGGTGCTTAGGAACATGGAGTGCGAGTCTTGGGACATGGTTGGGGACCTATAACAGGCTCCGACCTGAAGCAATGTCTTACCCAATGTTAGCTACACCTGAAGTATCTCTAATGTGTTATGTTGGGCTACTATTCTGGAGGTGTGCGCATCCTTTATGAATATGGAAACACTACTGCCTTTGGAGCTTCGGTCCAAGTTCTGGGGCCGAAAAGTGTGGAATGAGTTATAGCCTTGTAGTGCAGGGGTGCTTTCTACTGCCTTGAACCAGGTCTCTGTTACAGCACAAATGTCAATGTTCTCAATTTTAAGGAGTGCCTCGAGTGAGTGCATTATGTGATTTAGGCTTCTAGCATTGAGCAACATGACCCTCAGATTGCATTTGTTCGTAGCTGTTATAGTGGTAATTTGGTCTTTGGAACACCGCCTAAAAAAGGCACTATAGGGGTGGCAAGACCCTTGGCTAGTATCCAGAAGCCCAGAGGCGACAGATGCAGGCCATCTCTGGTAAATCATCGAGGTCTGTCAATCATGTCATCCCAGGCAATCTGTTCTTCTTGTCCTTTTCAGCAACTGGGGCTACTTTAAGTTTTTACTCTGATGCATTCAACTTTTAATTTTTTCTATAGTGTGCATCTTACCACCTATCTCAGGCATTTCATCTCCATCACCTCAAGCTTCCTCATCTGCTTTGCTTTCACTGCCCAGGTTTCTGTGTCATACAAAGTCTCTGATGGCACCACTGTTTTGTACACCTTACTTTTCAGCTTCTTTGGCATTCTTTTGTCACACACTACCCCCTCAGCACACTTTGTGAGCTGGCTACAGCCCTTCTGACTCTAGCTTTGACCTCTTCATTGAAAATTACCTTCTTCTCAACCACCCCGCCAAGATACTTGATGTTGCTAATCTGTTCCACAACTTTCCCTTCTGTCGTAATTTTCAGCATCTTTCATATTTCTGAAAATTCTTATTTGTTAAACATAATCACCACAAAAGCACTGCGTGGAGAAAAGCGATGCACCGGACAACTCAGGAATAAATCAGTTGCTCATAAATATTAATTACATACATTCATTCATTGTTTTCCTTTTGGGATATGAAAGTTTTATGTGTAATAAGCTGTATGTAATTAATATTTATGAGCAACTTTCCCTATTGGATGGTTTGAATTAATTGTTTTATTGCAGTTGATATAAATTATGTGCTAGAAATGTGGTTAGTTGTCTGATGAAGTCTGAATTTGTGATGAAAAACATGTTTGTGTTACTCGTGACATTTTATAATAAACTGTTATCTGATTTATTCCTGAGCTTTCCGATGCATCGCTTTTCCCCACGCAGTGCTTTTGTGGTTATTAGTTGTGTTTGCACTGTTTGTTCCTTTGCCGTTTGTTAAACATAATCACTTACAGTTACCCTTTTCACATTTTTTACTCACTCAACTTGCAATCTGCTGTTTGGTCAGCAAAGTAATTTTTCTCACCTGCTGTACCATAATTTCTTTTTCACCATTTGTGGTAATTTTTTTGTTTCCATGTCAATCATTTTGACGTAATTACCAAAAAGCCCAACTGTCTGCTCAAAAATGACTGATACAAGCCTCCTAAATACCACTGGCCACAACAGTACAACAATGGTTTTGTATGGGGTCTCCCTGTGCGCCACATACTGAAATAAACCAACTTCATGGTCATACAACAGTAGCAAAAGCTAAGACACCCTGCAATGGCAAACAGAAAAGCTGTCTAAACCTCAGTCTCACAGCTATATCATAGGTATAGAAATCACAGCTCAGAATAGTAATAATGAATCAGGAATGAGAAAGTAACACTCCCACCAGATATAGTTTGTGAACTCAAAGAAATATTTTTTTTTCCAGCAGCAAACTTTGTTTAAATTTCTAAATTTTCAGTGATACAGTTTTTCCAAATCACAAAAAAAGAAGAATGCTGTCCATTGCAAAGATGGTTCATTGTATACAATAATGTTATCTTTTAACACTAAGATGGTGCTTTCTATATTAAGATCACTGTGTGCATCCACTAAAGGGCAAGTGATTTAGACAGAGATAATCTTTAAATAACAGGTAAACTCTTTACTTTGTCAGCTGATCTGTGTAGATAACCCTTCTTGATGGGTGCTCATGCTGGTTCATCCTTTCCACCAATCAAAATACAGAAAGTCCCACCCTCTAGAACTGCTTTGAACCCATGAAAATGCACACCATGATATCATGCATGAACTACACAAGTACCCCCCTGCCTTGTGTCTGCCAGTTCACCTTCAATCCACCAGTTAGAACCTTCCACCAAATTAAGAAACAACAAGGATCTGCCTCCCACTGATCCTAAGTGATATACTACTATATGCTAGCCAGTTTCACAGGGAACCTAAACTTGAACTGGCTTGGGAGACTGCCCACCAACAGGGCAAATAATGGGAGAACAAAGTAGCAGCAAGAGTTGGGAAAGTTCAAATTGTTAGGGAACATGGTCATCACTGTTGAAAAGGTGCCAATTAGTCCCTGCAAGGAGTGTATACAATCATTAAGCAGCCACAAACATGATGGTGGCTGCTTAAATGATAGTTATTTATTCCTATAAGGGGGCGCAATCAGCAGTGTGTAGGAAATGCCGATCGATTCATGGCGTGCAAGTCTGCAAGCGGTACTGGAAATAATTTTTCCAGGACTGCTTCCAGCTTTGACTGATCAGCAGCTTACATAGCGCCAATCGTACCCTTGTTTGTGTGCTGGAGACTGTTTTTTTTTTTTTGGTCGTTGTTGGGGGAATGATGGCTAGGATTTGCTGGGGACACCAAATGACCTAGTTACAACTCTAAGGGAGAGAGAGTGTATCTCTGACAAATTAAAGTTAGTTTGGCAATAATATGTCTGTTATATATTTATTTATTTACTGACATTTATTTACCAGGAAAGTCCATTTGGGTAGGAGCCCATTTTCTGCGGAGGCCTGGGGAGAAAAGCTCCAAAGTATTACAAAACATTTTAAGAATAATAATTATACAGTCATTAAAATAATGCAGAAACAAATACAGTTTAAATAACTATAGACATAAATATGAAAATATTGGTTAAAAGCAGATATAAGTTATATCACAATGCTTTAACAGTTAAAGAAATTTTAGCAAGTTTTCAGAGAAATTAAAGGTAAGATAGTGTAATACAAAGAGGAACTGCAAGACAAAGTTAGAGAAAAGCAGGCTTCTGGTATATTTAAAAAGAAAGTCAAGGAAGAGAAATTAAAGGAAGTAAGGAAGTGAGTGAAGAGAATAAGGAGAGGTAAGGTATGAAGAGGTATTTGTCCACGTTAAGGGATATAGTTTATCCCAGTGGTGAGCAAGAAGACAGCCAGCTTTTAGGATGTCTTACAGAATGGTTTTAAAGGATAGGAGTGAGGGTATTGACCTGATGTATAAAGACAAGGAGTTCCAAGTCTTAGCAACATAGTGTAGTCAATACGCATCAGATTTGATAGATTTGTGGACAGTCAGGAGTTTTTGGTATGAGATCAAGGACTCTCCTTCATGGGCTCAGACCTAAGACTGAGTATATTTCCAAGTAGAAGACATCAGGATCAGCAAAAAAAGTAGACCACTGAGACCCTATCAAAATGTAGCCATGGCAAAAAACACACACCTGAGGAACAAGAGTAGATGGCTACAGGGTGTAATACATCCTTCCTCCATCAGGGCTGGCAGAAATAATACTCAGCCTTAGGATCCATCAAGGACACCATTTTTTCCAATATCTTTTATATGAGAAAGTATTTGATGTCAACAAATCAAACATATTTACAAAGATATTTACAAACTTTTATTGAGGGCAGTCCTTGATGTTTAGTGATTTAGTCTGACAAATGACTACAGTGGTTACCCAAAATTCCACTATATTTAGCATTTCTGACTTGTCTAATGACAATCCAGGCTAAACTAACCATAACATGGTGTAAGATAGGTTTTCTGTTGGAAGAATTATCATTACCTACACTCCTGTATGGAAACTTTGCAACCTTTCATATTTAAGTCTTCACAATGTAAACAAAATTTCCCAGTAACTGTTATATGAATATCATATGATCTGAATTACGTGGAATAGTCTTCATAATTGCAGTATAAAATGCTAGCCAACAGGTATGCCTGTAGCCCTCAGAGTACCAAAGGTTAGCGTGATAGAGGCTGAAAGAGCTTCCATCAGTGCTAGGCAAACCCACATTCTAGTATTCTCTGTTCTAGAAGTCATTTAAGAATGTTGTACTCTGTGACTAAAGAATGACAAAGGAAACTAAGTCTTCTGCTGAGAATTACAGCAGGATTTTCAGAGACTCTGTAATGGGATTCCTCAGACTTACACCACTAGTCTGGAAGACCCATTTGAATGGCATCTACCTGGGTGCAGATGATTAGTGCATGTCACTGATGATGTTCTGAAAGGATTACAGCTATTAAGCATATTTACTCTGCTCTCCCTGCTAGATAAACCAGTCTTTCCTAACCAGCCATTCTAGCTCATAGTCTGCATTCTGTCTTTACAGACCTACATAAACTGTTTGCTGCAATACTCACCACATCTTTCCCATTGTGGGTTTCTAGAAGACCAGATCATGTAAACCATAGCTGAATGTTTGTGAGGAAAGCGCACTCCTGGAAGTATTACAATGAAATTGTTTTAAAGGGCATAGTTTATTAACAGAAAAAAAAGACAGGGACCCACAATTTTCCCTTTAAGAATAAGCCCAGGGTAGACTATTTTTCATCGAATCCACAAACAAACCTTTTTTGCTGTTCTGGGACTCTGTGCTTGTGGATAGTTTACTAACTAAATTCTACACCATTATAAATGCATACTGTTCTAATGAATAATTTATTAACTAAATGTTTCACCATTATTCATTTTTACTGTTCTAAGTGTCACAAAAGTAGATACTGCCAGCACAGCTAGCTGGAGTTTTGTAAATAATTATATGTCATTTGTGAATATCGAAATTATTTATTGTGTGTTACAACTGTATTGAACTGTATGTCATGTGTATATCAAACTGCTTTATACAGATGTGTGTTTAAGGGATATTTTGTAGTGTTTCTGTTTGAGATGCATCCACAGTGTGCCCTCCTGGAGGAAAACCGAAATGTACATAAACTATTGTAACAGTCTAAATGTACATATTTTAAAAGTGGAAACTAGAATACAGGAAGTTAACTTCAGTCCAGCAAGTTTTAGGAAACCGTCTGAAATTAAGTTACTTTATAGGCTGCACAATAAAAGATGGTATGTTTCAGTTTTCAATGTAGTGTGTGCTAAGAAAGATTTCTGTATTGTCTTTAGGGTGAACTAATTACTAGTTTTGAAATGCAAAGAAATGCAATTGTTTTATGACTTTCAGCATCTGTCAAAGATCTGAGGTCTATGCATTTTTACAGGTGGATGCTAAATGCTGCCAGCTGCCATCAATAGTTGTTTTGAGTCTGAGGACTAGAAGTCAGATGACAAGAAATTATGTCATTTTGCAAGCCAGCCCAGCAGTAATGTTTGAGATATTAATTTGAGAAGTCTCTTAGTGAGACAGAGCATTCTGCATTTTGTCTTGGGCCTGACAACAGCTTGAAAATCCATTCACCACATTTACCTTGCTCTATTAGTAAGTTCTTAGATTATAGTGATTCTCTTAGATACCGTCAGGAATATAGTAAAGCTTAATTTAGATGTTTTCTTTCTTTATTTGAGACTGTTCTGCTATGTTCTTTTAAATATTTCCTGTGGACTGGTTTTGAACTCTAATGTCACTGTGAATTTATATCTACTATTGTCTTGCTCTGTTATTATTTATTAAGTATATTTAAACTTTTCATTGTGGCTGATCCGTGCAGAGATATTTAAGTTTTGAGAGTACTTGCATATTTATTTGGTGACACTGTGTAGGCCACTCCTAATAGTCTTGCTCTTGGTCAAACTACCATTTGTATTAATATTAATATTACATAGTAAAATTGAACGCCCTTTGTTAAGGGCCTTAAAGCAGCTGATAAGTGGTACTGGTGGCAGTGAAAACTACCTTATAGCCTGGGCAAAAGGGGGCATAGCTAGGAAACCTGTTCCAGCCTTTCTCAGGTGTGTGTGTGTGTGTGTGTGTGTGTGTGTGTGTGTGTGTGTGTGTGTGTGTGTGTGTGTGTGCATGCAAATCAAAATCTCAAAGAGTGTGTGTGGGTGTGTCAGCTACTTGGGCAGGGAAACAAAGCACTGGTTGGACAGACAGAGAGTGTTGGAGGACTTGGATTGGAACCCTAGTTAAGGACTCAGCTTTATAGCTATCCCAGTGGGGAGTCTTACTGGGGTCTGGAGAAAAGTAAAGGAACCAGCCCAGGACTGACTGTGGTCTCTGTGTGCTCTTAAGGAAAATTGCACTTGATGCAGAGAGCTGCATCTGGAAATACTGTGTGAACATGTCATCCTCCCATTGTATGTCCCCCACTGGTGCAAGTGGCAAGGACTGAGGCTTATTGATTACTGGTCCAGTGGTAGGGTTTTCACATTATTGTTTGGCAGTGGTGTATATCCACATCACATATTGGTTGGCAATGGATCACACACTGGGATTCAGTGGTATGGATATTGAACACCTGTAGCCTGTAAACAGTGGTCACTAAAGCAGGTGTTTGTATTCTCAAGCAGCCATATAGTAGACATTCAGAGTTTTATATCATAATAGTTTTACTTATTTTTTGTTGGCTTATTTAGTCAGGGAGAGCAGGCAAGGATATCAGCAGAGGATTATGGCAAGCTGACAAGAAGTCAGTTGGCTGAGATGTGCCAAGTCAAAGGACTGTTGCAAGCCAACCTGACTAAAGCAGAAATTATTGCAGCCTTACTCACAGCTGCATCACCGACCAGCAACCAGGAAGACAGCCAAACTCGCCTTGGGGATGCACAACTCTTAGAAAATGGACAGTTCAACTTTGCCCCACAGGACTTAAAAAGAGACTTGAACTGGAGGCTAAATAGTTGGAACTAGAATCAGCAGAGAGACTGAGATGTCTGTAAACTGAAGTAAATGAGAGGCAGAGACAACATGAAAAGGAAATGCTGACTCTTTGACAGGGTCATGGAGGTAAATGGAGAAGGGAATAACTGAACCCCAGAAGCAACAAAGGTCAGTAAATTTATTCAACAATTTACAGAGGGTGATAATTTTGATACTTTTATTCATAAGTTTGAAAGGGTTTGTAAACAGCATAATGCTGACTGAAGGCTCTGGGTAAGGTTCCTGACCCCCTTACTGCATGGTAAAGCTGTAACTGCTGTTTCTAAATTGCCTGATACTGATGGCTTAAATTATAATACAGTTACAAATTATTTATTAGAGTGTTTTAAGTTAAGTCCTGAAATTATAGTAAAAGGTTTTGTGAGCATAGATGCAAAGCATATGAAAGTGTGTGTGAATATATGGCTGAACTAAGCACTTATTTTCAAAAGTGGGTGAGTGGGTGTCAGGTCACCACTTTTGAAAGCCTGGCAGATCTTTTGGTGAGGGAACAAGCCCTTAGCACTTTGCCTGAGGAAATGAGAATCTGGTTGGCAGATAGAAAATGTAATACAGCAGATGAGTTGGAAAAAGGGAGACCTATACTACCTAGCAAGCAGGGCATCACTGCACAGGAAAGGGATACCCAGTGCTGCATATGGGTCTAAGGGAACTCATGGTGGGCAGCCTAAACTGCCTCATCTGAGTGATGCCTCCAGGTGCATCTGCAGTTACCTCCTACTGCTCCTCTAGGCATCAAATATTACTTGTTCATACTTGCATTAATAATTCCGAACCCATGCCCTGTACAAGGTATCAGAATATGTTATCTTGAAGCATACATGATGGCAAACACAATTGTATTGATATTTGACCTATGTCAATGAGTATTTGCTAGAATTGTAAGGTGATAACTTTATTTTTTAAAGGCTCAAGCCACACCCACTAGGAGTTAAAGGTGTACAATCAAAAGAGCTGTACTGGAGGGAATGAGTTCCAATGTCCAATAGTAAAAGGTGAAACCACTATTTCAGGTAAACAGACAGGATCAAGGGTTAAATGTTTTAAATGCAACCAGTGGGGCCATGTAGCATATAGATGCCCATGGAGGCAAGGTGGGGAACAAAAGGTTGGGGTGCCAGTAAGTTTGAATGACGGAATGCCAGTGGTAAGTTGTCTGGAGACAACAGGGGTACCAAACTACCACAAGATGTTATATCTTATTTTAATAGATGGGAAACAGGCTCCCTACTAAGAGGGGCACAGCCTCTGACCTAACCATTGTGAAGCCTACAATAGTTAAAGAGGAGCACTACTTGCTTGGACAATCTACTCCAGTCAGAGCTTTAGGAGGAACTCCATTCCAAATACCTTTGACGAGGTTTCACCTTGACTGGGAAGGTGATAAAGGTAGCAAGCATGTAGTTGTGTTTAAGGATATCCCTGCAGATGTCCTGATAGGGAATGATTTTGATAATGCAGTACCTTGTGTGCATTCAGTTAAACACAGTCAGGCTTGGAGACATCCATGTGGGTCTGGTAGCCTGGGGGGGGGGGGACCAGGCAGACTTCACACTTGAAGTCAGAACTGGTGACGTGGCTACTTCAGTGAGGGGAGCTACCCTGTAGCAGTGAGACTGAAGGTGAGCCACAGCTGCTTGTAGGTACTGATGTTCCCTTGGACAGAGTGACTGTAAGGGTAGAGGTGAATAGTAGTACCTAGGCTGACAGCGAGGCACTGCTGTCAGAGGGTACCAAACTTCCTGTGGAAGGGGAGCTTGGAAGGGTTACAAAGTGGGAGTTCAGACAGGCTCTGCTCTCAGACCCTACATTACAAGGCTTGAGGGAGGTAGCCAGGGAGGTGTCTGATTCTCAAGGAAAAGGGGAATCTGTATACTTTGAAAAAATGGGTTACTGTATAAAGACTGGGCCCCTGAAGGAGGCTAGAGGGTGAGAAAATACCGAAGTTAGTAGTGCCGTGAGCCTACTATCTGGCACTTCTAGCCATAGCCCATGATATTCCCTTAGAAGGTCATATGGACATAAAACATACAAAGAGATATATTATGCAGAACTTTTATTAGCCTGGGATTTCCAGTGATGTAACAGGGTACTGCAATACTTGTGAGCAGTGCCAAAAAGTAGGTAAGGCAGGAGACAAGTTGAAAGCTCCTTTGATACCTTTGCCTGTGATTGAGGAGCCATTTCAAGGGGTAGCTATGGATATTGTGGGGCCTCTGAGTACCCCATATTCCACAGGGAAGAAGTATATCCTAATGGTAGTAGACTATTCTACCAGATACCCTGAGGCAGTGGCTTTGTCCTCCATTGAGGCAGAAAAGGTGACAAATGCTTTGTTAGAGATTTTCAGCAGGGTAGGTTTCCCAAAAGAAATACTGACTGACAGAGGTGCCAATTTCATGTCAGACCTGCTGGCTTGCCTGTGGGAATGCTGTTGGGTGAAGCACCTAAAGACCAACCCCTACCACCCCCAGACTTACAGCCTTGTGGAGAGGTTAATCTCAACAGTAAAGACCATGCTATGGGCATTTGCAGACCAGTTTAAGATGGAGTGGGACAAATGTTCACCCCATCTGTTTGCTTACAAAGAGGTGCCCCAGGAATCCACAGATTGTTCACCCTTTGAGTTGCTGTGTGGGCATATGATGAGGGCACCCCTAGATTTCATTCCCGATGAGTGGAAGGGTGAGTATGAATTCCATAAGGAGTCTGTTGTGGCAAATCTCCTAAACCTCAGGATAACCTGGCAGAAGCCCAGCAGCAGAAAAAGGTCATGAGTAACCACTGCAGCATCCCTGCAGTATTATCCTCCCTTGTAAGATCCGACCATAAAGCAGTCACGTTTGAAATCACAATCTCCCCCGACCCCCCTCTTGCTAGGGTCAAAGAAAAAACTTCACCAAAGCTGATTACAGCCTCCTGAGGGATAGTATAAACAGCTTCACAGCCCCCCCCCCCATTCTCTAGGAACTGGCACCAGTATCCAGAACTATACCAAATTACTATACGAACATTTATATAGGTGCATGGAATCAGGAATACCCGACAGAACTAAATCATCCACTGCAAGGAAGAGTAAGCCTGTATGGTTGACATCTGCAATAAATAAACTCTATAACAAAAGAAAAAAATTGCTGTCAAGGACCAAGAATTAGCAGGTGCCCAACTGAAAGCAATCTCTCCTTAGCCTAAATAAGCAAATAAGAGCACTAGTGAAATCCTCCAAAGCAAACTTCGAGTCCAAATTGATTACATCTGCTAGACAATCATAAGGCCTTATTCACATATGTCCGTAATCTCAAAGTCTCAAAGGTAACACCCAGATCTGTTCAGAAGTGGTGGTCAAGGACACCACATATACAAATGCCATAGATATAGCAAACTTGATGGCTGATAGATTCAGTGAATCTTTCATGCCTCTGCCCCCCCCCCATCAGTAAATCAGGGCATTCCCAGTACCTGCTCCCTTCCCCTTGCATCTAACGATCAGGTCATCACTGCTCTCTCAAAGGCAAAAATACAGCCTCCATGGGACCTGATAACATCCCAGGCTGCATCCTACATGAACTCAGGCAGCAACTTGCAGCACCATTAGGCATCCTATTCAACCAAAGCCTGAGTATCTCTACCTGTTAAAACAACATACTTTCTACTCACCTCTCACCTGTAATGAGATCATCTCCCCTAGCCTCTAAAGTTAGGGATGCACCATCTAAAACTTGAGAAGACTTAACTACACATCTACTCTTCCAAACCCCAGGCTAGAAAATAAAGCACACACCATGGCTTTTCTGTCTCTAGACAGAAACCATAGGAATCTCTTCCCACATATTCTGATCAGAGGTAAAAGCTCATCTCAAGTCACAAGGCAAATGCCAGAATCTCTCTCTCAATCTTTCTTTTAGCTCATATAACCAGACCTCTTTATATTTTGACTTCTTTTTCTCTACAGAGTGCTGTGTTATTTCTACATATGGAAACAAATACAATTTGCTGGTGTTACACCTGTTTGTAAACACTGTTCTTTGCAATTCTTTATAAATGTGTATACATTTCTCATTTACTCTGTATATAATGTCATGTATAATTTGTATTTTTTCTTCTCTGTATATAATGTCTATTGCTTCTGTACTCCTGGGCTGATACTGAAACAGGTCCATTGGTATCAGAACTGTGGTGTATTTTATTATTTCAATTATGTCAGGAGTTCAGTGAAAATTTGACTATGATTTGGTTAAATAAGTTACATGTGCTGCATATTTGTTTTAAAGAACATGTATTTCTTATGTAGCACAATGCTGAAACTAAATGTGTTATAGGTTTATAAATAGAAATAATTAACAAATGTAGAGAAAAACGTAAATTTTGATTAAGACTGGTTAAATACAAAAAGGTAAAAACAGAAGTAAATCCAATCAGTCAGCCATGGCAGTTGCTGTATAAAATCATGGATTTTATTCAAAAAAGGAAAATAAAAACCATAAAAGCAAGGTTAAAAAACAGATAAGCGCGCTTTCATGCCTTTCTAAACAGGTGCTTCATCAGATGAGATCTAATGAAGCACCTGTTAAGAAAGGCTTTTCCTGCTATCATAATGCTTATGGTCCAACTTTCATATAAATACAAGCATCTAATTATTTAAATACCTGAAATAAAACAGCATTTCATTATGCATGCACTTAACTAAGCCCCCATCAATATTCTGACATATATGGTAAATACTGTATTTGTTTTACAGGATTATGATATCTTAAGGTAACAGTGCAGTGAAAACGGGCCCATTTCCTCAACCTTACAAAAATACCAGGGAAATCTGTCAGTTTCTTAAGAGACATTATATTGTAACATAAGTTTTTTCTTCATGTCTTTCAAAATAAGTTTGCAGGATTTTACTTAGAAATGTATTAATCCATTAATTTTCTGATATCAGGGCTATAATCCAGTCAGAGAAAGATCTTAACTAGGCAAGCGATGTGCATATGGTAGAGAGAGTCCAGTTTTTTAGCACAGAGAGAGAGAGATTGATCCCTGACTGTGACCATGGTTAATGTATCAGCCCCTGTATGGCAGTAAGGGGGGTGAATGAAGGAGCTTGACCAACTCTCCACTCATGGAAGAGGATGGAGTTTATCTCCACTTAAAGGGAGACAAACAAGGTGGTGTGATCTCTCTAGTGGAGACAGAAGAGACCAGCACTCATGCTACAAGTGGAGAGAGAGAGGGATGCATGGAGGAAATGCCCCATGCAGAGGTGAGGAGATATATGCCCCTGTCAGCCCATTGCATGTCTCCTCCTCAGCACTTTGACATTTGTGTATGTATCTTTAGGATCAGATGAGAAAATGGCTGCCTGGGTGCTAATCCCTCTCAGTCACCTCTGAACTAGTGAAGGGAATGAATGGGATGATAGGACGAGAGAGGGTCATATGACCAGCAAGTAAAGGGGGCAAACAGTTGAAAATAAATAATAAATGAAGTACATGGTAGAAAAGAATACCAGAGCAGCACTGGATGGGATGCCAGGTCATTGCAGGACATGCATAAATATACACATACACACACAACTTTGGTATTTTGAGAGTCACCAATTCACCTGCTAGCATGACTTCAGGATATGGGAAGAAACTGAAGCTCTTACTAAAAGCCTACACAAACACCTTCTAGGAAATGAAGCAGAAAACCAAGTGCTCTGCAGTAACACTCTGTTGCACATTAAAATCTGACTAAAATGCACCAGGATAGTGATGATAATGCAAATCATAATGTTTATTAACAGTTGCATTAGATTATATGTGAAAATGGAGGTTTTTAGGTTTCATTGCTATATTAAGTGGCAATGTGCTATGCATCAAGTCATGTTTCATTCACAATTACTGGTACACTATTTTATTTTGTCTCCTTTTTTTTGCTAGACTATATATTTATTTTACATAGAGTTATGAGTGTGGTTTACCACAACACATACTTAAATGAGAAACCACAAGACTGGATAAAATCATAGCTGTAATTGCAATGTGTGATGACAGTATAAAATGCAATCTGGATTCTGAGCTGTAGAAGACAAATACATCACAGCTTTACTAACCAACATGAGAGTACAAAGGGTTCAGAGACAGCAGCCACAGCAAGAGTTTTATATAACGTTTTTAGTTGTCACACATCTGAACATCCAGTACTTTCAAATGACTTATTAAGGATTACAAAGCTAAACAAAAGCCACAAACATTCACATATTTGTAAGCATTTTACTAAGTTTATTTCCGTATAAAAAATGCCCCCAGGACACTTAAAGAAAAGAAATGCAGCTCAGCTTGTCCTTCCAAGAAATGACTGTAAAGAGACAAGTCAATAAACTCACAAGCTGAGTTGTAACACTTAATCTCGTTATAGATGTTCCATCTTCAATATCTTGGGGACTCTCTTCATTCCAAAGCTCTTCTCCCTAATGATGGTGTTAAAGCACCCCCTCCAGCTGAGGCCACAGAGGAAATCATTTTGAAAGTGTTGGTTCAAAGTCAGTGCTAATCTGATGGGAAGTAACTAGCCTGCTTGCTAGGGATAGCAGGCAAAATAATGAGTGAGGCTGTCTTTATAAAATATGCCTGAAACCAAGTCGCACTCATCTGGAACCTATTGTTTTACTCCCCTGCCCAGCATCATTACAAAATGATGCGACTGTCATTGTCAGAGAAAATGGCTCTACCCCCTGCAGTCTTCCAGCTCTGTCTTTCAAAGTTTTTGGGTCAACTAATTGCTCATCGTGTAAGAAGACTGCAATGTCTTTAATTATCACTGAAGTGGCGGTGTGCAGTTTTATTCTTAATGGCCCTTGACAGCAGAACCTCCTGTCACTCAGACCATGCCTTACACATTAAATACATTTCAGTATTTGTTTTTCCAGTCTTTTAAAAGAACATGCAAATAAAGGCAAATGTTTTTAATCTATGATCAAAGTACATGAAAATTCAGAGAAAGCATGTTCAAAGTACACAAGCATTTTGAAAGGAAAGAAAGACAAGGTTCTTAAACTTCAGTGTCATAACTACTGAAAAATGATAATGTAATTTTTTCTGAAATGTTTCAAGAAATAGCCTTGTGAACTATGTTACTTCCCTGCATGCAGTGAAGAACTCACTTGGACTGAAATTACCTTTTTCACAGTTTTAATCTGATGACCACAACCCACATTATCAAAGAACAACTTGCTACTATGTCCTCAACCCTTATTTGTCAATATCCTCCTATATTTAATATACCATCTATGGCTATAATCTGTACACCTCAAGAGTTTTAATTCAAGCACACTGTAGATCATATCCTAAATCTTAACAATACAAATGACCTTTTTTGTTAATACCAAGCTTTAAAATTCTACAGAATAATGTACAAAGTTTTCAGCACTACTATTTATAGTTAACCTCACATTCTTGTTATTGTGACATCTCAGAAAAGCAAAAAGACCACTCACAGAAATTATTTATTATTTATTAATTATTTGCTTATTTATTAATCAGGTTATCGCTGATATAACCTTATCCCTTTAGACCCTTTCTCCACCCTTCCCACACTTTCTTGCACTACAATTTCAGTGGTCCCTGCTTTAAAATAACAGTGCAGAAAGGCTAATTAGTACAGTGTTTTGTGTTACTTACCTTTGGGATCTCACAGCTCTGAGGGGTTTCCCACACTGAACCACATCATTACTATAGCCCCTCCCCAACCTAGTTTAGAAATATTCCCCAACCAAGGTGCCATTTTTAAATCGGCATCCCGATTGAGTGTACCTATCACATAAGTTTGTTCAGAATTTTAAACCTCTATTTTGCTTATACATGCCAATGCAATTTAATTGAGCATAATGCAAATAACTGCCTGTAACTGACACTGCTGATGTGTCTAACTGGTACTTTGCTTATACTAGCATGAGGCATCTATTCAGAGCGATTAAATGTAATCTAAAACACACTAGTTTCACCATTACTCCTAGAATGTTATAATACACACAAATGCTGAATATAGATGTGTTTTCTTGTGATACCTCTATGCTCACTCACTAAAAGAAATTTGAGACTATAAGTCTGTATGCTGACCCTTGTAATCTTAGAGTCAACTAGTAACTCCACAGCACATAGCAACAGACACTTCTAAATGTAAAAGTGCATTGCTGTTTCTGGTGTTAAGACCTAAAGTGTCCTACGGCTCTGTAAAGTAACTTAAAAGAAGCTGTGATAGTGGTTATACTAACTATATTGAGTAATCTTAAACCAAGCTGTAACTTGACCCAGTCTCAATGTACTACAGAGCTAATGTGCATGTTATATAATGATATTGCATATGTAGAGTCTAAATGCTGGTAGAAATATTCCTGTAACTTAACTGCTCCTGAGAACTGTCTAAAGACTTGACTCTTATGATCTCTCCCTACTTCTCTTCCCTAACACTTTCATGCACTAACAGTCTGGATCTGTTTTTTTTGGCCCCCCACACACTCCCAACCAAGATGTGCTGCTAAGTGCTCTACGTGGTATCAAAACACTGTTTCCTGAGCAAAGCATTTATCAAAGTAAAATGTATGTTCCACTTTGTAACTTTTTTAACCACTAATAGTCCCACTTACAGTAGCGTACACATAGCAGCGTTATCGCTAATATAACCTAATCCCCTTAGACTCTCCACCCTTCCCACACTTTCTTGCACTACAATTTCAGTGATCCCTCCTATAAAATCACAGTGCAGCCAGGGTAATTAGTACAGTGTTTGGTGTTACTTACCTTTGGGATCTCACAGCTCTGAGGGGTTTAGGCTCTGCTCCGTTCACTTGTGCTAAGCATGGGCTCACTCCACGAACCCCTACCCTGCCCCCAATTCCCACACACGCCCACTATGTCTACATTTATTTTACTTGCTAATCCCACCCACAAATTATCAATCCAATAAGAACACCCCTGGGAATTTTCCTCTTCTACTGTCTACAACACTCTACCTCCTATCTAACTGCTCATCTGACACAATCATGCTACTACTTAACTTACTGACACTCCTTACTTGCACTGTCCTTGTGCACCTTGCATCCTATCATGTCACCATAATAGATACCCTCAACTACTTTCACTGCACCCTTACTCTCACTGCTATCCATCACCCTCTTACTTATTACACTTGTTCTACCAGAACAATCGCCATCTCAATAGACCCTCTGCACCTTCAGTCACCCATCACATACAAACAAAAACTAGCACTAAAATATGACGGCCTGTTTTCCAGATTTATAAAACTTATGTATACTGCTCTATCCATTTTAGCCCTTTGTGGTGACATATACCCTAGCCCTGGTACAACCATCACCATCTCCTCACCTAATAACCTGCCTAATAATTGTTCCATCTTGCAACTAACATCCAAAAAAAGTCATCTGACCTCTTCCTCCCAAGTTTAAACATCAGAAGTATAACTAATAAAACCCAAGATCTCCACTCCAACATAGCATTACACTTTCCTGATATAATCATCCTGACTGAAACCTGGCTCAAACCTCACATTAAAAGTGAGGAAATACTCCCACAGGCTATAACATACTTTGTGTGGATAGGTTATCTAAGAAAGAGGGTGGTGTCATACTAATGTTAAAACACCACCTCAACATCCGGTCCTTTAACACATCCATCCCCCAAATAGGCAATGAAGAAATTCTATATGCCAACTTCAAATTAAACCCTAAAAAAACAAACATCATTGGATGCTACTTCCCACCTGGCAATAACATTCCACCTCTAGAAACCCTACTGAACTGTTCAAGTCATTCCCTTTCCCATGAAACCATAATTTTAGGCAATTTTAACATCGATTGGCAATCCTGTAGCAACAATCACCCAAGTCTACCGCATAAACCTACATGGTTTCTCCCAAGTAATACAATCACCTACCCAGATAAATAAAAACTCAAGCAAACATTCCACTCTTGACTAGATATTAGTCAATAAAGCCCCTAATACATATCTTGCTGGCTGTCTACCTGACTGCCTCAGTGACCACTCTCCAATCTTCCTTCTGAAACATCATTTAGATAATGCAAAAGCCATCATATACCGAAAAATTCAAAACAAGCTAAACGTTAACCCTCCCACTGTTACCTCACCCCTACAAATTGTAATTGGTTACCACTACAGTACCTCAATCTAGATGAAGCTGTCGGGTTCTTCAATAGTACTTTCCTAAATGTCCTTAACTCACATGCCCCATAAGAAACACCACAGTTAAAGCTCAGTACTCCCCTTGGCTACAAAAAAGGTACCAGAGCACAAATGAAAGTCAGAGACAGAGCTTGGGAACACTGATGCTTGACAACCCCCCCCCCCCCCACCTCTGGACAGCCATTCCTAGAATTGTGTAATAAGGTCAAAATTCAAATAAAGGAAGATAAAACTCATTATTATCCGTCTAGCCTAAACTCCTCCCCATCACAACCCTAAGCAGTTCTGGTGCACCATGAACTGCAATCTCCACCCAGGTAAAGTTGGCACCCCCTCACTTACCACTCCCTGTCCTCCAACAGTATTGCCTCCTCATTCAATAAACACTTTACAGAATCTGTTCTGTCACTGGCTAAACAACATAACCTCCTACCCACCCTCTCCACATCTAAACCCAATACTCTGCCCACAATCTTCATTCACACCAGTACCTACCTGCTACATAAACAAAAACTTCTACTGAAATTTAAGCCCACAAAACTTGCAGCTGACAATTTACCCTGTGAATACCTAAAAATAGCAGCTGAAGCCCTAGCTTATCCAGTCTCTAGCTTGATTAACCAGTCCTTATCAGAATGCTATGTCCCTACATTGTGGAAAATATCCCAACATTCCCCTCCATAAAGGTGGGTCTTCTACTGAGCTCTCCAACTACTTCCCAATAGCCATCCTCTCTCCACTTTCCAAGATACTTGAGAAATTTATCTACTCTCAAGTTTTGGACTACCACCTAGCTAATAACCTTCTTTTCAGCACCCAACATGGCTTCAGGCCATACCACTAGCCAATGACAATACCATCATCTCCCCAAAAGAACTACAACCACCTTGCTCTCTTTTGATAACACTATCCTTCACCATAAAATAATGGCCTGTTCTTCTCTGCTATATTCCTGGATCTCTCCAAGGCCTTTGATATGTTCTCACACAAACTACTAATCTCTGCTCTTACTAACCTATCATTTTCACAATCAGCTATTAACTGGTTTCACAGCTACCTAAATGGATGTCAACAACCCCTTGTTTGGCATAATGATCTATCTCTTCGACTTCCTGTTACACTTGGTGTACCCCAAGGCTCCATCCTTGGTCCCCTGCTATTCTCACTCTTCACCAATGATCTATTCACAGCTACCAAAAAGGCCTCACTCATACAGCATGCAGATGACTCCACCCTCATCTGCTCAGCCCCAACTGTACCTGAACTTCATAAGGTCACACAAGAATCCTTTTCCTATGTAGAAAACTGGCTATCTAATGCCCAGTTAATACTCAGCCCTAATAAGACTAAACTCCTTATCTTCCAGCCCACCAAATCTAACCTAACCATCCCCCGATTTAATATTCTAGCCAATGACAATACCATCATCTCCCCAACAGAACACACCAAAATACCTGGTGTTGAGACTAATAACAATCTCAAATTCAACATTCACATTTCCCTTACCATAAAAAAATTCACAAAAAACTAGGGGCATTGCATAGAAACAAAATTCCTCACCAAATCAGCAAGAACTTCTGTTGCTAATTCCCACCTAATCTCCGCTTTACTATATGCCTCTCCTATATTCACCAACCTTAGACAAACTGAACTAATTAAAATTGAGGCTTGCTAGAATGAAATTGCTAAGTTTGCCACTGGAGCGTCATATTGCAGCCACCACTGTATCTCACTTAGGGAACTTGACTGGCTTGAACTCCCTGAACAACTTCACCTTAATCAACTCTCACTTGCTCATAAGCTAATAAATTATCCTCTTAATGTCCCATCCCTCCAAACCTCCTCCAGCCTTAATAAACCAATTGACCACTTTGTTCCAGCAGTAAAAATCAATTTCTAGTAACCAAAGCCAAGAACGCAGCTGGGGAAGCTCTATTCTCCAGCATAATATCCAGATTATGGAACAATCTTCCCCCCAACTATAACCACCTTGCCATCAGGCAAACACTTTAGAGCTGCACTAAAAACTCACTTAAAAAGTCACTGGTTATGTCCATGCATCAGTCCTGATTAATGCCCTTCCTACTACCTCCTCTTCCTCTCCTCTTCTCTAGCCACCCTCTCTCCCACTGTTGAATTCACTATATTCATTTCCTCTGCAGGTTTTTGACTTTTTATTGCCAAAACCCTGCCCACCCATACCCAATCTCTCTGCCCCTTCCTACCAAATCCTCAACTGCCATCCTTCATCTCAACTATTAAATAAATCTCCACCTATCACACAACTACCTACTTTCTGACTACCTCTCCTACTCACTCGGTCTCTTTGCATACAGGTTTCTACTTTTCTTCTCCTGATATTACCTCTTAGCCCTTCCAGCTTGTTCCACTATTCTAGTGGAATGTCTGTAAATCCATTTGTATGATTATATTTGACTACTATCTGAATAGCCATATTAGCATTATTCTTAGTTGCTAGCTAGATATTAGAAGGTTCTATATTACGACGTCATATGCACAGGAGTCGTAAAACATCAAACCCATATGTTTGAACTGTGGAAATTGGTGGGCCGTTTTCGTGGCTTTGCTATTGCCTCCACTGTGGTGCGATCTCAGAATTGATATATTTAAGTAGGGGGATGTGGGGCACAGCCCTCCACATCGGGGGTGTGGGGGATGTAGCCCCCCACATTAGTACAAGTTTAAAGTGTACGTGTTTTTTTTTTTTTTTGTACCAGAACAGCGATTTTTTTCCCTGGGGAAAAAAATCGCTGTTCTGTGTTGTCGTATTCCTTGCATTTTGGACTTTCTGGTTCTATATTACCTCGTTCGAATTCTTGTGCGTTCGTCAACATAATATAGGCCCTATTAGAATACTCTGTTCAAGACTATGATTATTATTTTAATGTATAACAATTTGTCTTCATTTATCTATTATGTAAACTCTGTATTTCACTTATTGTTTATCTTCTACTATGGAACTTTTCTCCCCAGGCCTCCAGTGAAAATGGATCTGTGTCCAGTCAGAATTTCCCTGTAAACAAATGTAAATAAATAAATATTGAGGGACAAAAATCAAATCTCTCTCTTTTTCTCATAGAAGCAGGTGTTGTAAGAGAGCCATGCTTTCAGTTTAGGTGTTGAAGAAATGTAATAATTTCAGCATTCAGAACATCTGGGATTTGACTGCTTCATGGTTCAGACCAATGCAAGAATGTACCCATAACATCGTCAAATGCAAGTCCATATTTCTGAAGATTGTATCTAGCATTTGCTCTGAACCTTACATTTTTTTTAAAGAAATGGGGTTACAACTTAATAATAATGTTTTACCAACTGGTTTGGTAAGTGCCAAAGGAAAAAACTTCAAAGACCAATTCACATAAGGTTCAAGTATGGCACCCTTTATTAACTTGCAGCAAGGAGACAAAGCATGCAGGCAGAATGATTTGTCTGACCATTCATAATTAGTATGGTACTTTTATATAGTTCTTTCCATGTCACACAGTAAATGTTACTATTCTATTGATGTAGTTAGACACAGCTTTCTGTATTGTTCTACAGAAAATGTTACTAGACTTATTGCTGACATGTTCAGATTTAAAACTCACTATGTGTTACATAGAAAATGTTACTTAGATTTCCTGCTGACATGACTGGATTATTGTTGATTTACAAAAACATTTGAGAAAAACAACCTGGCCTTGGGGCTTATTTTTAGCCCACCACACACTTTCTATTCTTTAATTGTGCAGTTCTAATATATGTGTTACATTTTGCCTAGATTCAAGGTACATTTCTAGTTTAGGTACAAGTAATGCTGACTACGGTTTATACTTTCAAGCAGCCTTTGTTTTCATTATCAATAGCTTCTAGCAGCTGTGTACTTTCTCATGGCATAAGCAGAAAATCAATAACTCTTTGTTAAGTCTCATGACATTAGTAGAAATGAAACACTTCTTATTATTTTCATGACATTAGCAGAAATCAAATGCTTCCTGTTATGTTTCTAATAGCTGTGCAGATTCATGCAGTGTGAACAGAATAAATGCATTAACCCTTTTAAACCTCGAATGCACTAAGCATGCATATTACTAATACATATTTTTCTAACATTTCCCCCCTTTTAATACTTTTATTCTACTTTCAAAATAAGCATAAACAGTTTTTCTTCTCCCAACCACTTCCTACTCAGGATTTGCAGTTAAGAGTCATTCAGTTTAAACTTATGAAAGCATTTTCAATTTTTCAACAATTCTTCAAGTTCAGCACCTTGGTATAAGGTTTCTGAAACTGACATGTCTATAAAGTCTTTGATTAGTTTTTTCATGCAGGGGATGCAGCAGCAAACACATACCACCAGTAGGATCATTCCTACACAGATGGCAATCAGGATGTTCATCAGGATACTGCCCCACCCCCCCAAACAATCTCTGGAAAAAGTCCGTCAATGGATTTGGTCCTGGCTTGGTCATAACCGACACTTGCTGAATTACCTCAAGGTGATTGTCTATCTCGTGTTTGTGGTCAGGAATATATGAACAGCACTCCTCCTGGATTAAAGCGCAAGTACCTCCTCTTACCACTAGGGTGAAGTCAAGAGCCATGCGGTTTTGAAGCACTACAGTTCTCATGGCAGTTGGTTCATCAGTCACCAATTCTAGAGTGGAAAAGGTTGCATTGCTCATTATTTTGAGAAGTTTAGACAGTTTTCTCAGTTCCCAGATTGATTTTGTTGCTCCATATGCTGGCAGTACACCTACCCACGAGATGATGGTATCACCCAAGTCCCTATGCGACAGTCCATTTTTCCCTAGGCCCACAGCATGATGGCTTTTCCAGCCCACATTGATCTGCCCCACTGGATTGACAGGCTTCTTGATTTCTCATCGAACATTCCGAATTTTCCCCTGAGGCAAAACTGCTGTGTGTCATATGGCCGGAACCAGGTACCCCAAATAACAACTGCCGGACCAATTCTCAGGTAACCACTTGTATGCTTTCCTACCACATACAAAATAACAGTCTTCTACTAACTTTACTATGTCCTGGTTCTGGATGAAACATTTTTTTGTCAACTATAATCAGTTGTTTATAGAGGTCAGCATTGTGTCTTACATCATCAGTTGTCCATGCATCAGTTCAAAAAAATGAATCATAGCTTGTGTTGCAATAGGAACCTGTGTTATCAGTTTTATTGTAGCATCTATAGGGAACAGTCACATTGCAATTGCTCCAACCCATCTGAACTGTATCATTTTTGTAAAAACACACAGTCCCCTTCTGTCGAACAGACAAGTGCAATGCTACTTTATCTTGTGATGTAACATCTGATGTATCATAGACTAAATTTTCCCAGGTCTTGTTGGCTCCTAGGGGCACTGAAGTTAACAATAACCCCCCGTATGCTGTTGGCAAAGCTGTGCAAATCCAGCAATTCGAAACACTGAAAGTCTCAGCATACACATATTTGATTGCCTGGTAAGTGTTGAAGTTTGGGTGCCACTCTACGTGCAACTCTCCATGCTTATTCAGTTCAGTTTGTGTGGCTGGGAAAAGGAATGGCCACAACAAAAAGATTATTGTCACTAGTACAGTCAACAGGATGATTATGCAATACTTCTGAGGAAATGGTTGTTCTGCATTCCTGTTTTCTCCGACTTTTCGGACTAGTTTTATTTGGATTTTTCTGGATTCTATCATTTTTGTTTTTGACATGTGATCTTACTCTCTGCCCTAATAGGACCTTCAGCACCGATGGTTTCTTCACTGGGGTTGAGACGGATCAGTCCTATTGATCTGGCCCCCCCTTTGTAGCCAGACTTTGTGCTTAGGGCCCCGATGGAGAGGTAAGATTTTTGTCCAGTTCAAAGTTCTTAACTAGTTTGCAGTGTGTCAGGTGGATCCACGAAGCTCGCTCTGCTATCTTGACTGCAGTGGTTGTCAAAAGAAGCACCTGGTATGGACCTTCCCACCTTGGTCATGACCAGTTCTTCTTTTTTATATTCTTCACCCACACCCAGTCCCCGGGGATCACTGCCACTTCCGATGTTTCGGTTTGTTCTTTATCTGAAACAGAATTTGACTGCAACAGATGTTTAGAATTCAACAAATTCCTCATATACTCAGCTAGTGTAAGATCAGCTTCCTGGTCTGAGGACATGAGAAGTTTCCACTGGGGTGTATAGTAAGCCCTTCCAAATAGTTTTTCAAAAGGAGTCAATCCTTTTGCAGTCGGAACAGTTCTCATGCTCAACAGTGCCAGGGGCAAACAATATAGCCAGTTCTTCCCTGTCTCAGTTATTAACTTTCTTAATTTGTTCTTTGATATACGATTGTGTCTCTCAACTAGCCCTGCAGATTGTGGATGGTATGCACAATGATTTTTTAAAGAAATACCAGAATGCTTACTTAACTGCTGTATGGTTTGGTTTACAAAGTGTGTACCGTTGTCACTGTAGATCCTTTCCAGAATGCCGAATCTAGGGATGATTTCTTTGACAAGTACTTTTGCCACCATGGCTGCATCTGGATTTTTGGTTGGAAAGGCTTCCACCCATCTGGAAAACATATCTACAATGACAAGACAATACTTCTTATTTTCACATTTGTTCAGTTCTATGAAATCCATACAGATAGTGTGAAACGGATATGGTGGTGTAGGGAAACTCCCTTGCTTGAGCTTTAACGCCCCTTGTGCATGATGTTTGTTACAAATTTGGCACATCAAACAAAATTTTTTAGAGTAGTTTGTAAATCCGTACGTTGTGAACATTTGGTTCACCAGCTGTACCATCCCCCCTGTTGAGACATGGCATTGCCCATGGCTCAACAAAGCTGCATATCTAAACAAATTAGGTGGTAGTATCGGTTTCCCTTCTTTAGAGATGTACAGCCCCTTTTCGAGAATTGCTCCTCGTTTTACCCATCTTTGTTTTTCAGCTTGCGTAGTGAGTGTCTGCATTGTTTTTAACATTTCTAAGTCTAAAATCTCAGAGGGTTGTAGTTCCTCATTTAAAAGAAATACTTCAGAAGCTGCTTGTTTTGCAGCTGTATCAGCTCTCGCATTACCTTTTGAAATCCTATCTTGTTGCTTGGTGTGAGCTGTGCATTTACAAATGGCTACTTTCTGAGGTAACTGAATAGATATTAAAATATCTAAAATAAACTGTGCATGATTACCAGGTTTGCCAGTAGATGTTATCATTCCTCGATTTTTCCACTGTTGTGCAAAAACATGTACAGTCGAAAAAGCATACTGGCTGTCAGTAAAAATGCTTACACATTTACCCTTTGCTAAGGTACATGCCCATGTCAAGGCAATCAATTCTGCTGCCTGTGCAGATAAGTTGTGTGGTAAAGGTTTTGCTTCTATAATCTCAGTGTCAGAAACTACTGCATATCCTACTAGGTTCTGTCCCACAGGACCCCTTTTGCAAGAACCATCCACGTAGTATGTCACCTCGGCATCATCCAAGGGGACATCCGTGAGATCTTTTCTAGGTAGTGTCTTTTGTTCAATTACCTGCAGGCAGCGGTGTGGTGTGCCATCTGCAGGGGTTGGGAGCAAGGTAGAAGGGTTCAAAGTCATGCATCGTTCAATTGTCATATGAGGCTGACTCAACAATATGGTCATACAAGAAAGATGCCTAGCAGGGGAAAGATATGCTACCTTCTCTTGCAGTAAAATAATCGTGACTGCATGAGGCACTCTCAAAGTGAGAGGGTGGAATAAAACTACTGAGGCCGAAGCCTGTACTGCCATTGCAGCTGCAACTACTGCTTGTACACAGTGGGGTAATAACCGTGCCACTGGGTCTAGTTGTGATGAATAGTAAGCAATGGGGCGTTGCTTATCCCCATGCTGTTGTGTTAACACTGATGTCATATAACCTTGCTTACAATCTACAGTTTGGAAAAAACGTTTATGGTAGTTTGGTAATCCTAGAACTAATGAGGACGCTATTAACTGTTTCAGTTTACAGAAAGCAGATTCTGCCTCTGGTGTCCATTGTAACAAATCCTGTGCTGCCATAGGCTTTTTATATATCAGGTCAGTCAGAGGTGCAGATTCCAAGGCATAGCTTAGAATCCAGCTCCAGCAAAAATTAGTTGTACCCAGTAAGGACATAATTTCCTTCTTGGTAGTGGGTTTTGGTGCTTGCAAAATTGCTACTTTTCTGTCCTCATCTAGTGTTCTACTTTCTTTGGATATTACATATCCTAGGTATTTGACTTGTTTTTTCCAAAGCTGCAGTTTATTTTTATTTACCTTATGTCCTTCAGCGGCTAAAATCATAATAGCGCTATGGTATCTTCTCTACAATCTTGCTGGGTGGGGGCCGCCAGCAAGATGTCATCAACATAAAGTAAAATCTGACTGCCTCTTGGTGGGGTAAATCCTGCCAAGTTGCTTGCCATTTCTTGTGAGAATATTGTCGGACTTTCACAATATCCCTGTGGTAGTCACGTATATGTATACCTTTTCACCTGAAATGTGAATGCAAACCAATACTGGCTGTCAGGGTGTATCGGTATCGAAAAGAACGCATTGCTGATATCTACCACAGAAAAATACTTCTGTTGAGGTTTTAAATCATTCAACAGGGTGTGTGGGTCTGGCACTGTAGGTGCCCTTGATATTACTGCGTCATTTACAGCTTGTAAATCTTGGACCATACGCCATTCCCCATTTGCTTTTTTAACAGGAAATAAGGGTGTGTTACATGGTGAATCAGGAGATTCTACTAGTATCCCTCCTTTAAGTAAGGCTGCTATAATAGGCTTTATCCCTGCCTCTGCATCTTTTCTTAAGGGATACTGTCTTTTCTGTGGTCTGAATGCTGACTTTGGTGTGATAGTTACTGGTCCCGCTGTATGAATAAGTCCTAGATCTGATTTTCCTGTTGACCAGAGAGTTTCTGGTATATTCTGTAAGGCATTCTCTTCCTCCTTTAATAGGAGTGCTAATCAGCTGTCCTTGCTAGACTGCAAGTGTACGGCTGGGTGGTTCTGAGTTATCCAATTCAACTTCTGTATTTGTATTCCCTGTTCTGACAGTTCTAATTCTGTCTGTTTCTCCCATCTCGTGATTTTTTCTCCTAGGTCTGCCCATTCTATGTTTTTGTTCTTGGTTAAGCTAACATGTGGTAATCGATTAGATTTATAAAGTGCAAAGAACTCCTGGGGCAATGAAAAGCTGGCTACACTGTTCCTTTCTGTGTCCCAGTACAGATTACGTAATATCAATCTGTTTGCATGATTTTTAAACAATTCTTGCTCATATTTCTTATCAGGTCCTGGTGTGTTACAATAATACATGGTACAGTGCAACAAGTGTTGCTTATCAATGTCAAGGGAGGGGAACTTGCTGTTGGCTACATTCATTAACTCTTCGGTCACAGTCCCTGGACCAGTCGTAACCAAGTCCTGGCTGTACCAATAAAACATTTCACCCTCTGACTGCACTGCAAAGGTATCAATTTGTCGCTGTGCTTCCATACCCTGCATGGTTGGGACTACTGCTATACCAAATAGTTGCATGAGGTCTCTGCCCAAGAGGTTTACTGGGCATTTTGCAGAAACAACAATTTTGCTTTTCTAAGTCAATCCTGAAACTGGATCAGTTATTGCAATATTACAGGAGAGGGGCTCCCGATACAGTTGCCCATTAGCTGCTTTTACCAGTATGTAATCAGGTGACTCCATGTTTTCTGGCAGTTTGGAGGGATGTATCAGGGTTTGTGATGCCCCTGAGTCACACAAGAATTTGACTTCCCTCCCTTCTACCAAGAGAGTAACTTCTGGTTTTGTGTCTGCTAAATAGAGCTCCAGGCTCAATAAAGCTAGGTCTAATATTTCATTTTCTTCACTGTCACTAACTTCTTCTACTTCCTCTATCTCTTCTGTCACATCCTCTACTCCCTCTATCACATTCTCATTTGTCCTTTCTTTGCTAGCCCCCTCTAGTAATTCCTGACTACCATATAGTCAATCCTCATCCTCCTTGTCTTCCGTGGTTGCCTTCTTATTTTTCCTGCAATCCTTTGCCAAGTGTCCCTTTTTACCGCATTTGAAACATTCACCCCTTTTCTTTCGCCCTTCAAAGTCCTCTGATTGTTGATCAGATTGTTTGTTTCCCTGTGCATTTTTCTTGCCCTTTTTCCTGGACTGTACTTGAGCTTTCTTTTCTTTTTGCTATTAAAATGCCTTTCGGCATGCCTAGCATATTCAATTAATGACTGTAACTTGCTTATATGATGGTCTACAATGTGTTTTGTAATAAAAGTGCATATGGGTGCAATACTGCCTTTTAAAAATGCATTCTTTAACTACTGTTCATATGGGGAATCTTGTGTTTGATCTTCAGGAACCTGCATTCCACAGTGGTTATTAAAACATTCTAATAATCTGGCATAATACCGGTCAATAGTTTCACCTTCTTGTTTGATGCATTGATTAATGCAAGTCCAGTCTGCCCTAGGCTTCCATTTTTCAGAGATGCGGTCTGTAAGATCTTTTACTCTGTTGTCTAATTCTGCACTGCTATGTGGGAGGGGTCTGTGTGCAGCATCACGGGGATTCCAGTTGCCACTAATCATGTGCCAATCTGGTCCCACAATTTGTCTAACTACTTTTTCTACCTGTTCTCCTTTTAGGTTATAACTCAGCCTCATTCCTTGTAAATCTTCTGAGAATTTTCTAAAATTAACTTTTGGATGGGGAATTCCCTCAGTGGCTTTCCGGATATCTTCTGGAGTCCAAGGTCAATACACTAAAATAGTTGGGTCCTGATTATCTTGACCTGCCTGAGGATTAGGTACTTCTATAAGTGGGCATATTTCTTCTTCACTCATAGGTCTTGAATTCTTAACCATTTGATATAACTCAGTGCCTTCATTTGAGTTACCTGCCCTTGTTCGAGACCTGGTCCTGATGGGTTCTCTAATAAATGGTTTTACTTTTACAATGTCTCTATTTTCAGTGACAACAGGATATCATGGGGGTGGACTAACCTGTACACTTGCTTCATATTCTGGTAAGGGAGGTGGAGGGGCCTATGCTATTACTAAGTTATTGTCCTCTTTATCTAAAAACATTGTTTTTGAATTGTTGTTCTTTTGTTCCCTGTGGTTTACTTCCTCAATCCACCTGTGTGCCTGAGGAATTCCTAATTGGCGTTGCTTTTTTACCCGACCTTTGGAATTGGTTTTGAGCTGTTTGACAAGTTTGATAAGTGAGGATTTTTCTAATTTTCCATCAAATTCGTATTTATTAACCCATTTTGAATAATATTTAATATTGTCAGCGCTCTGCTACTGCATGTATTATGTCTTCTGTTAACTGTGGATTTTGGGGTCTTTTTGTGCAATTATTACCCATTTTGTTCTACCCTTTTGATCGTTACGTAACTTCTCTTGTTTTTAACGTGGTACCATGGATTTTGTTATAGTCTCTTCAGAATAACTGCCTACTTATTCTGTTTCTCCTGATCTATGACAAGACAGTAATCTTTTCTGTCCCTGACTTGTAAAATACAGTCTTGACAAAAACAATACAAATCTAGTCCCTGATCTAAAACAGAAAACAGAAAAAAGTAGATTCACCTTACCTGAGCCCACGTGATTGATCACCAATTCGGAGACCCATCCTTCAGTCGCAGATCAGAAAGTGGCTGGCCTCTTTTGTACGACAATTCAGTCGGAGGGCTTTTCAAATAAGAAGAACCGATTTGGTTTCTTCCCCGTACGGCTTCAACCACCTGGCCCGTCTGATCCAAGGTGAAGAGAGGGTTCTGGTCCGAAGGACCAATCTGTCAAAGGAAAAAACTTCAAAGACCAATTCACGTAAGGTTCAAGTATGGCACCCTTTATTAACTTGCAGCAAGGAGACAAAGCATGCAGGCAGAATGATTTGTCTGACCATTCATAATTAGTATGGTACTTTTATACAGTTCTTTCCATGTCACACAGTAAATGTTACTATTCTATTGATGTAGTTAGACACAGCTTTCTGTATTGTTCTACAGAAAATGTTACTAGACTTATTGCTGACATGTTCAGATTTAAAACTAGCTATGTGTTACATAGAAAATGTTACTTAGATTTCCTGCTGACAACACTGGATTATTGTTGATTTACAAAAACATTTGAGAAAAACAACCTGGCCTTGGGGCTTAATTTTAGCCCACCACACCCTTTCTATTCTTTAATTGTGCAGTTCTAATATATGTGTTACATTTTGCCTAGATTCAAGGTACATTTCTAGCTTAGGTACAAGTAATGCTGACTATGGTTTATACTTTCAAGCAGCCTTTGTTTTCATTATCAATAAGCTTCTAGCAGCTGTGTACTTTCTCATGGCATAAGCAGAAAATCAATAACACTTTGTTAAGTCTCATGAGATTAGTAGAAATGAAACACTTCTTATTATTTTCATGACATTAGCAGAAATCAAATGCTTCCTGTTAGGTTTCTAATAGCTGTGCAGATTCATGCAGTGTGAACAGAATAAATGTATTAACCCTTTTAAACCTCAAATGCATATTACTAATACATATTTTTCTAACAGTAAGGACTGTATTTTAAGAGGGGTTACATCTCTCAGGCAATAGACTATGTTGGAGTCCTTTGAGTACCTTCTTTATCTCATTAGGAGCCAGTCAAGATGCAGAATACTTTACAATGATTGCATGGTGGTAGTTCTTTTAAACATTTAATAATGCCAATGGATGAAGATTTGACTCTGGCAAATTTGAACAATCGTTGCAGCTTGCACCTGTCACTCAGCCTGTCTCTTACTTCTACAGCCCCCCATCGCCCATCTTTTCCAGGCATCTGTGCCTCCTCTGCTGACCTCTGCCCTAGACACCATCATTTACTCCACAATACAGTTTTGAAAATGCTTCCCGTTCAGCTGCTACTTATACCTCCTTCTGTCCTACATCTTTGAATCCTACTTGTCTCCACCCCACTTATCCTCCAACAGTGCAGAGCATTTGCTCTATATCCTGCCTTTTTCTTCTCTTTTATAGTTGGTACTTTTCAGGCACTCCTGGTTGTCCTTCTTATGACAGCCCCTCTTATTTTCCATAGATTTATGGAAACACACTGCTTAATTCTACTTACTACCATAATTTCCATTTCTGTAGGGTCATACGAGTGGAATACAGCACTGAAAATAAGGAGTACCCTTGCCTTATGCAATGATCTACATTCTCAGCAACTGTGAGGTCCTATCTTCTAGCTATATTCCATAGTATACTTTTAGCCTTGACACTAAACTTCTGCTTTGACCTATGCAATTTAACCAAGTGGTGATTTAACTCCCAGATTGCTTTCATCTTCTGTTCCCTGTAGAATCATCCTTTCTAGTCTTTATATTCTCCCTGGCTAATACACTCTAAATTAAAGCCTTGCAGTCTTTTAAATTAAGCACTGTCTGCTGCCTCCTAGCATTGCAGCAAATCACATCAGGTTCCTGTGTAGACTGTCCCTTCATTCACCTATCAAGCCCCACTGCCTAAGTTGCCCTTTTTTCTATCCCTCAATTTTCTTATCGTGAGATGAAGGAAAATTAAACTATTAGGCATCATATCCCAATATTTATTTTTCCCTTACTATCACAACATTAGCTAAGCATTCTTATCCCCAGCATGACATGTTACACAATAAATTGAACAAGACTCGGTTAGGTTAGTATTGAACACTGAGGCACAAATTAGTCGTTTTTCTCCACTCACATACTACTTCTAATCAACCAGGTCCTACACCATTAATTACCCACCCACCACAAAAACACTGTTTCAAAAGCTTTATGAAGTTCAGGTAAATTACACAGCTACTTCTGTCCATGTTTTGTCAACCTGAATTTGATCATAATGACATTTATTAATTAGATTTAGTTGAATCTCAATTTCATGAATGATAATAAACTATACTTAGAAAGACTGAAAAACTACAGGATAAGGAAGTGTCTCCTTCCTGCCAAGATCTAAAGATCTGTGTATGGGTGGGGGTTGCTCCCTGCAAAAACATTTTCTACTGATTACAAGATTTTCATTATCCACAGCTGCTTCTTTTGTTTGTGATGTAGTGATAGACTGGAATTTCTATGAATCTGCCAAAACCTTTGTTGTATGAAAACATCCTGGCATCTGGTATTAAGGAAACCTACCAGCATGTCTGCATAATTTTTTCATAACCATAAATTAGAGAGAAGTGACATTCACTTGTTGCATTGCTGTACTGATACAAGCTTTATTGTCATATTTTGAACTGTAACATTTTTGCTTAGTACACTATTCAATTTGTCAAATTTTCTACATGAAATAATTTATGTTGTTATACTTAATAATTTGTACTACTGCTGTGTTACTGAATGCACTACTCCTATGAATGGAATGGAAAGAGTTTGTTATACCACTGGTCAGTCATTACTTAAATTTTGATTTGAGTCTACTCGTGAATTTTCTACACTGAATATCAAAAGTAGGTCTTTTCATGGTACAAACTTTATTTTGGGGTGGCATTAAAACCCCCAAAGGTTTGTTGTTTGACCGGTGCACTTTGTGTACCGGAAAAAAGGAACAGAAAGGATGATGTGAAATACAAAGCTGAAGGCACTAGATTTTGTTAATATGCCTCAAACCGATAATGTCATGTAAGTAGGATATGTTGTGAAAGGCACAAAGTATAAAAGTGTGATGATTCATGGTAATATACAGTGGCTATGAATGTAATAAGTGAGTATTACTGAGCAAGCCTTTCTCAAGATGCTGTAACCCCAAAACTAATTATATTAAGTATTGAAATACATGTGCAGTGTGAGTGCGGGGCTTTGCCTCATGTAAAAACATTGCAGTTTGAATTCTACTTTATTTACATTTTTGTTGTAATTCTAACTTCTGCCATCTACATCATTACCTTAAAACCATGACTCACACTATGGAAATCCATAAGCTAAGTTGAATGGCCTTACATTTTACTCCACAATCCTTTATGTTCATAACACAGCTTATAAATTCACAGATGCATACCAGACAATTAGCTTGAAGACCATTACAAGCCTATCTGAAACCCCCATTCAACAATTCCCTCTAGCCTGAAAGAGGATAAGACAAGTTAGACTGGGAGAATTTGATGTTGCTCATTCAATTATTTAGATTCATCTTGAAATTGGCAATGGTATTATTCTGCTTGACATGTAGTAGATGCTTGTTCCAAAAGTGAGGGATACATTTGGATATGAATCTAAAATACCAATGCTATCTTATTTATCTGCTGATGAAGGTGGAGTTCCATTAACTGGGTATTTAAGGTACCACTTGTTCTGTGAAGGAATAAATGGTCAAGGAAGGTTGTATCTTTCATGGATCAAAAGGCTAAACACAGATATCCAAGGAGGAATCTATAAGAGACTTAGTACAAAGACAGGGCTACCACTCTATCCTGACAACTATGATTTTTAAGGTGACTTATCTTTTTAGCTATATTAGGAAGTTACAAAATGCTTCATTACAATAGAAAAATTGGCTGCAAAACACGTCTTTTTGAATACACCAGTTAATTTGAATTTCCATTTAAAAAAGAGGACAATTAGATATTACAGTTTATAACCTTAATGCCATCAACTCATCTAGCCAGGCAATCCAGACTTATGCAATATAGAAGTATGTCCAATACTTTTCCTTAATCTAGCATTTCCAATGGTGAAGCCAACCTCTTTGAGGAAATTCAGGCCTATTTCAGGACAAGCCCTTCCACATTAATTAGAAATGACTAATAATGACATAGGATACTTTCAAATACTGGACTCAACCTAGTTTTGTTTCACCAAAGGCAGGGCATACCTACTGAACCTGGTGGACTTCTTTGAGAAGGTCACCAAGGCAAATGATGAGGGCAAAAAGGTGCATACTGCATACCTTGACCTTGCTAAGGAATTTGATACAATACCCCACTCAGGCATTGTTAAAAAAGTTAAGGAATTATGCATAAACCCCCTATGTAACTCACTGGACAGACAGTTGGCTCACAGACAAGACCCAGTAAGTCAGGATTGGAGAGGCCACCTCCACAAAGAGGCTGGTCACCACTGGAGCCCCCCAGGGCCTGGTGTTGGGTCAGCTCCTCTTAAATCACTTATGAAGGACATCTTGCTCTCATTTTTATTTTATTAACTTACACTGTTAATGCGCACAGTGTATCTTATTTACAAATGTTATGGAAACCAGAAGAGACTTACTGCACAGATGAGTCTCATTACCAAAGATCACGATCTTGACCTATTCAGCATAAGCCACACAGTTATTTGAACTGAGGCAGTGGCCAGCAATGTGACAAAAACTCTGTAGCTTGTACTACACTACACTATACTCAGTCAATGAATATGGGGCTTCTGTAAACTTTCCAGCGATAGTATTATGCAGGATGGCTTTATTCAGATTGCTCAGTGCTGAATGGCTACCACAAACCTTTGGAAATGCATAGTATTTGTCCATGAGTAGTCCATACAGCTTAAGGTAGTAGATTAATTGCAATTATCCCTCAAGGAGTTTTGCTGTGAAGGGGGCAATGGGTTGGATGGAAAATTTGTTTGATGGGGTACTTTTTCTATGGAGTAGTTAAATAGTGAAATATTATCAATATTCTGATGCTGCATTGTCGCTGACATATTTGTTCAAGATCAAAGTGAAAAGTTTGACAACAGCATCTACACTGGATAGTGGTAGCTCAGATATATGCTGTTCACTTCAGTTGCAGAACTTTCTTTCATTCTATACAGATGTTAGTGTACATTACAAACGCTTGCTACTGAAATGATAAGCTAAAAAAGAGGGTGGAACTTAGGAGGAATGGGATTGGGGCTGAGGCAGGAATGGAAGTAAGTTGTGTACAAGGCAAGACTAACAAATGTACAGTTTGTTAGCAATTTAACGAGACTGCTCTTTCCACCTGTGGTAAGAATTGTAATGTCCACTGATGAGTAACTGCAGATTACATTTTAAATTTACTTGTGACAGTTTAATGTACAGCACTGTAAATCATGGTTATATCTACTCTCTGCCTGACTGATTTGCATTTTTCTTTAGTTTGTTACATTGCAGTAGCATTGAAAGGGTGCAGTGACCACTGACCACATATAGTATGCACAGTCCTTATCTCTTTTACTCATTCATTGTCTGATCTCTTAAAGACAGCCATATATTGTCTACATTTGACTCCAAAAGCTTAATACGGAGCCAATTTATTAATGATATACAAAAAATGATTACAGATGTAAACTAGAACTTGATCAGGGTCATTAAATGTACTCCTAACTGACAAGTCAAGAGCCAAGAGGACCTCATTTGTCATGATACATCAGATTTAGACTTGTCACTGGTTGTCAGAAGGTAGTAGAGAAGAATACAGTTGATGAAGTCCAGGTCAGCCTGGGATGCTAGCAATAGGATTTTCTGTGGCAGGCCTTGGAGTCAATGTAACAGTTTGCTATGAAAATTCAGTACTATAGCTTTTAGACTGAAATACTCCAATATTAGCAATCCCTCATAACCAAGCATTATGAGTTTTAAGCTACTTAAAATTAATTATTATGTCTAAAATGATGCTGCTGGCTATTTTGGCACGAATGTACTTGGATACAGCTGAGAGTATAGTGCATGCCAATCCTAAATACTATCTCTACCTCATAACATCACTCTCCATTAAGAGTGATAAATGTATGGAAAACTTTTGGAACTCAAGAGACCTGGAAATAATGCCTTAAGTTCTCTACATTTTTGCAAACTAGCTTAAGAGACTGAGCGACAGCTTTCCATATCTAACTTGAAGCTTCACCATAGCAATATAAAGAATGTCAGACTTTTGCAAATCCATCCAGCTTGGAATCATGGAACCAGTTAACTAGCCTTTTGGCACTGTAGCGGGTTACTGTGTGATCACTAGCATTGGTCCAGAAGCTGTCCAGTGGATTATCTAGGGGATAGGTGCACATCTTCTGCCATTAAAAGTAGTAATCCAGAGAATGCATAATAGTGGAGGCTGAATTTAGGAATATAATACAATCAGTCAAAAACAATTTTCAGAAGCCTGCTTCAACATATCCAGACACTGGCAGTATTTGCTGTGGGAGGTTTTACACAGACACACACACACACAGACACACACACAGACACACACACACACACACACACACACACACACACACACACACACACACACACACACACACACACACACCTTGTACCCTAGCCTATAAATTCAGCAGACTTTGGTGAAACAGTATGTAGCAGATGACCGAATATTAAATTTTGAATCCAAATGCCTGCATTTTAATAATATGATCTATGAGGTACACCAGTACTCATCATCTTTTTTTCTTAAAAGTGATGTCTAAAATGAGTAGATGTGGTGGTTGCAAATACTGTAAATATATTAATGATAGTCCGTATATTACCATAGACAGATACAATAGGGCACTTGGCTGCCCAGGGAAGTATAGTTACAATTCCAAGAGGGCGGTATATTTAGCCAATTGCATTTCATATGCTGTGGTTCTAAAGTGGGGGGGGGTGAAGCATGACATAATAGGAGTAGGAATGGAGCTATGGTGGTTTCATACAATAAAGACACTCCAAAGATAGTGACTGTTTTCTGGAGATGTGTAATGCAATTTTTCTGACAGAACTCAAGGTTATTTTGGATGAAGATCCTGTGATTACATACAGTAAGGGGAAAAACATTAAACATAATTTAGAAGATTTAGAAGGTACCCCTGTGATTTTTGACAATACCACTAAGTCTAAAATGAGTAGCTGTGGTAGGTGCAAATACTGCACATATATTAATTATGGTCTGTAAGCTACAGGAGAATGATACAAAAGAACCCCCAGTTGCTCATGGAAGAGTAGTTGAAATTCCATGAGGGTGGTATATTTAGCCATTTGCATTTCATGTCCTCTGTATTATGTGGGCAAAATTAATAGAAAACTACAAGAATATATGAACTCTATATGATATCAAAAAAGGAAAAGATGGTAATGCACTGCATAGACATTCTGTAAAATGCCCTGCCTTTAAAAGGTTTATTTTCTTTGTTATAAATAAGATTTTTTACTAATGAGAGGGGTGGGGACTTTGAAAACTTGATTGAACAAAAAAGTTAATGTGGTAGTTACACCTTAACATGTATATTAAACCTGGTTTAAAAGATTCCTTGTCAATAAAGAGTATTCTCAAAGCTAGATCAATTGTGATTTAAGGGACTCAGGTTTATGTGAATTATTAATTATTGATTTATTGATTTCTGAATTAAGATGTGTTTTTGAAGCTTTTAGAGTGGATTATTAAGGTATTTTTATTATTATTCTTTTTTGTGATGTGATTTCCTGTGAATATGATTGCTTGTTGATTTTTGATAGACATATAAAAGCAGGAAGTCAAAATACGCTGTTTTAACTCTGATGAAGTCATTGACAGTTTTGGACAAAAGCGCTTATTTTATTGTTTAAATTGATATGTTGCTGCAAGATCTGATGTGTTTTTTTTTTTTATTTTGTTTTTATTGGTATTGAGTCATTTTTTTTTGTTTGAAGACTAGCTCTACTCAGCTGCACTGATCATGAAAGGAATATTTAGACATTTAGCCTTAGCTAAATAGGTTTTTAAGGAGGCTTTGTTCACCTAAGTTCTTTTCAAATATAATTGATTGTCCTGAATGAAGGACAACCATTTGGGTTTATTTTGATCTCCTGACAACCGTTCACCCAAATGAATCCAGATAAAAAAATTCACCAAGCCAACTTTCAGTGAACTTTGGAAGTACTTTTTTGTAGTGGTACAAGCCTCCCTTGCAACCCTTCATATGGAGGGACACCTCTCCTCTCCTCATCCCCTAATCTTATATATACCTATTCCAAGGTTGTACAACAGTGGAGGAAAGAACAAAAAACTCCACTCTCACAGTAACTCCACAATATTAACCTTAGTTTATTCACATCCTGACAAATGTCTGGTGGTAGGATAACATACTCCTGACCATTTATAGGGAGATGATAAAAAGCTGCCTATAAACTAACTGATCAGTTGTTCTGACCCAAGCAAACTTTATAAAGATAAGCCATAAGGTTATTTACTTTTGTTCTGCTGATGCACAGCTAATATTTATGTGTTTCTCTCATCAACTAAGATCACTATGGATTCTCCTATACTTTGTGAAACATTTTTGGAAGCTGGAGTGAAGTACAATTCCATAAAGCTTTTTTGCTCACACTGTCTAATGGCAGACCATATGGGATTAAGATATGGTCTGCCTTGTCAATATAGAAGCTAAACCAAAAACAATATTTGCTATCTAAAAATGCATAAATTCTCAGAATCTTTAACTTATGAGAGGTGTCAGAAGAAACAGTTAAATATGCTTTCTTGTAATGTACCATTTGAATAATGACATAAGGAGTAACATGGTTGAAATAATTTATGTTTTCCCTTCCTGTCTTACAATCTCAAGCAACAGAAAGATGAATGAGAGATTAATGGTGGTATAAAAGGCACAGGTGAGTAGACTGGACTGACTTGAGCATCTGAATTTTACAGATGTACAAACCAGCAAAGATAAGGGCTGAGTTAAGGAGCAGTGCCCAGATCTCACATCTCAAATGGGAGTTCTTGTTGGAACGTGCTGTTTTTATCTTTTTGGGGTTGGTAAAATGAAGTGTGGATTTTAAAATGTGTCCCAGCAGTGAAACTTGCTTAGCTTTAAGCCTGCCTTTTACTTAGGATTCACTTTGTAATGAGATGGAAAAAAATCTAGAACTTATTTGATGGCAAATACAGCATCAGTCTCAGTAAATTTAGTAGCTAGGATTTGATAAGCCATATATAGCAATTAAAGAGCCCAGTGATCTGGGTAGATAAAGTCTAGAAGAGTATTATATTGTTTGGGTGAATATGTAATGCAAGGAAGGAAAGTTTCTGCCCAGTTATGGGGCTCTTTCCTTCTAAAAATGATGGCATCAAGGATTAGAAGTGCCTATAAAATGTAGCTCTAATCAATTTCTCTACTCAATAAACATTCAATACAAGTAAATTAAATACAAAAAAATGTAAAGCTATAACCGTCCCTATACTCTTATACTTTTACATTATGATTATATTTAAAATCTCAAATCTGTTGAGCCTATCCCCTTTATTTTCTATGAACAACCATTATGCCATTTAATTAAATGGTATTAACAAAGCCGAATTATAAAACTCTAAAACACCATCTAAATGTTAAAAAACATAACTATGTTTAAAAATAATTTACACATGATTTATTCTAGGGTATTCAAAAATAGTTTACACAAAATTTCCTCTGAGGTATTCAAAAGTATTATATAACTGTTAAAACTCAAATGTAAAATGAGTCTTAAGTTAAAACCTATCATTTTAACAAAATATGTATGTAACTAAAATCTGAAAACCTTATACAGAAAAATAATTATAAAAAAATTAAGAATTAAGGCCCTTAATTTTAATAGGGGATTAATAGATAACATTTTGTTCAAACCAGGGGACATTGTAGCACTCATCTTAATTTGCCAAACCATTTCACAGTGGTCAAGCCTCGTTATCCAATCACCTCATCGTAAATCAATTTTTACTTGTTCTAAAATACCAGATTTAAACTCTAAGCACTGAGTATTAGTCAAGAGCTGCTTATACAAGGGATTATTAATATTTTTATTATTAATAGCAAATATATGTTCATATAATCAATTTCCAAAAACATCTCTCCATCTTTCCAATTTAGAAAGTTGAACATCTGATACATTTAGCTATGTATACCATCCCTCTGGTTACACAATTGCTTTTACTTAACTCAATCTCTCCATCTTTCCAATTTAGAAAGTTGAACATCTGATACATTTAGCTATGTATACCATCCCTCTGGTTACACAATTGCTTTTACTTAACTCAATCCTACCATTCTGCCCTATATCTAATACCACACTGTCACTCACCAGAATGTCTTGGCATTGGTTACAGATCCCACATTTGTGAGTGCCAATCTTATTTTCATTCTGAAGTCAATTTGGGCTTCTATTCTGGGCCAGTTCATGAATCCCTTTCAAAGTCATAGTTGTTTTATATACAAAAACTGAAGTGCCCCCCCCCCCCCACACACACACACAGTTTTAAATGTACTAGGATTGGCCTTAAAAAGACTCCAATTTTTTATTATACTATTCCTTGCTTCTTTTGTACCTAAATTGTATTGCACTACCATGGTGTTTTTAAATCTATGACCACCTTCTGATATATCACTGTGACCTTCAGATGATAAACCAATACCTAAGAGGGGCTTATATCTAGTCCTCCAACCCAGCTTAACTTCTTCACCATACAAGTCACTAAATCCGTGGTGTAACTTCTAGAAATAAACATACTTTGTATCAAGTTTCTATGTTCTATGTTGTTACATACATATTTTGTTAAGATTATAGGTTTTAGGTTAAGACTGATTTTACATTTGAATCTTAACATTTTTATGATACTTTTGCATACTCCAGAGGAACTTTTGTGTACATTATTTTGAATACCCTATTTATGTTTTGTTTTTAACATTTTTTTAACATTTAGATATTGTGATTTAGAGTTGTATAATCTGGCTTTGTTAATAACTATTTAATTAAATAGCACAATGGTTGTTCATAGAGAATGAAGGGGACGTTCAACATATTTGAGATGTTAAATATAACTGTAATATAAAAATATAAGAGTATGGGGGGTTATAGCTTTAACATTTTTTTGTATTTAATTTACTTGTATTGAATTTTTATTGGTCAGAGAATGTGATTGGAGCTACATTTTATAGGAAATGCATAAATGAAAAGTGATGAATGTCAATTTTATTCTTGTTCCGATGAAGTCCCTTTGCATATGGATGAAAACACTTAACATTTATTAAACGTTTTGTTTATAAAACCATTTTTGGTATCAGAAGTTAGTTCCATGGGTTCCAACTTACAGCATTCTTATCTAATTCCAAGTTGTTTATTTGAACGCTTTTCTGTGGTGTTGTTGTCTTGGTGTTTGATACAGTCGGGTGTTAAAACCATGGATACTCTTGATTTGTTTTATGGTTCACCTATTTCTAATGCAGACTGTCCAACTACTAGCATCCAGGAGGAATGGTCAAATATGAAGCGGGAGCTCACTAAACTCATACAGCTCCTACTACATTCGCTGAGAGAAGTGAATCTAGCCTTGTATGGAGAAAAGCTGTCCCCTTCATTTACTGAGCAGTTTGAAAGGGGAAGTGAATCAGAGGTTGGATCGAGTCTCAAGTCCAGACATGGATAATGACATACCAGGACCACATGGTTGCTCCCAGGAAGTGGAACTTACAGGAAGTGCTGCGAGTGAGCAGGCAGTTTGGAGGAAGAAACAAAGGTTCTAATGGAGAGGTAGCAGGGGTGAAATGTTTACATAATGAAGGGGTTGCAGTTAACAGTGCAAGTGTTAAAGGTGATGATATAAATACAGGTAAAGGGGTTACTAACTCCATACATGGTGACACAGTGACAAGGCAAATTGTCTGTTCAATTAATTTGAATCTTAACAATAAGGTACAATCTTTAATGGAGTTACAGTCGGATTTTACGAAGGGACAGAGCCAGCTGCATTTGGAGCCTAAGTGTCTGTTGGAACTTTTTCTAACTTAAAAGAAATGATCAGATTATTACAGACAAAAATTACTAGAGCTACGTATAGATAATACATATTTAAGGCATTGTATTGGTTTAAAAAGTGTTCTGCAAGAATTAGAAGTTTTACACAAAGTATGTTATTTCATGAGTTTGTCAATATGTTCAACCACCACGGTTTCAAATTAATGGGGTTACTGATTAAAAACAATGACTTGGAAATTGAAATATTGATGGAGAAAATGAATAAATTAAACACCTATATACAGAATGGTCTGCTATTTAAACAGTATAGTGTTTTTTTACAATAATGTGTTAAAAAGTATTGAGAAAAATGTAATGATAATTTCAAAAGAAAAGAAAAAAAAAAGTAAACAGAGATATATTACAGATAAAGATAATGAGGCTTACCCTATAAAATAATTATTGAACAATACCAATAAGGAGATGTATACCAATGTTACCACTTCAGCTGTTAACTTAAGGGGGAGGACTATCATGTTTGTGAGAAAAATTATACTTTTGAGGAGTGGCCATCTATGGACCAGAGATAGGACTTAAATAACGAAGAGGATTTTCCTACTTTACAGCATTCAGAATGCCTTGAGAATCAATAAAAACAAACACTGGGTACAGGACCAGGGATGATGAGACATTTTTTCACCAACAATTGAAATGTATGAACAAGACAGGAGGGAGATATTAGAAACACTAAACACTTTATTTAGGAATGAAAGGGTCATGGTCTCCTATGATAGTTATAATATATTTAACTATACCAATCATGTAGTAACCAAGGAGTTAAGCAATGGTGTTTCAATTAAAAAAAATATTAGATTTATATGTGAAGAGTAATAAGGATTGTGTGTTAACATGTGTATTGCAAAATTCAGTAGCTGAAGGTAATATTGAACAAATAGTGAAAAATAATTGGAAGTTGCTCACTAATCCAGGTTTAAAAGACATTATAGGGGATAGTCCAGTATTTCTCTCTCTCTCAAAGGGGGAAAGAATTGAAGAGAGTATTTTTATAGGAATAGTCAAATGAGTAAACAGCTGTGTGATCTTAACAAAAGAATGTTGGTGTGGTAATTGCAGGTTTTGCCAGTATGTGCATGAAGGGAAAGAAGTTAGGATAGAAGCAAGACATTACAATATTATATCGTTACAGGAATATAACTGTAAGTCTAGGTTTGTAGTTTATGTTGTTTTTTTGTGTGGACTTTGTCCTGAGTTTTATATCAGTAGGACATCCAGGGAGTTTAATAAAAGAATGTATGAGCAGTTAAGGGCTGTAGAAATTAAGGAGTCCAATAATGGTTTAGCTAAACATGTTAAGCAAAAACATAATCAAGAAATAAATAAAATGAATTTTAGGTTTCCAGTAATAGACCAGGTAGTAAACTATAATGTTAGGTTAGAAGCAGAATATGAATTAGACTGGCAAGAGTATTGTTGAAAGGTATGATTGAATGCTTATTCCCCTGGAATGAATGAAAGGGAGAACTACAAAGTGGTTTTGAAAAGTAAAGGGTTAATCTGTTAAATTTAGTGATGTGATTTTATTAAAGGTATTTAATGAGTTTTTAAATGTGTACAATTTGGTCTGAAGAAGTTGCATGTACAGAACAAAAGTGCATGTACAGAACAAAAGCACTTACCAGTTTATTTATTTTATTTTACATTTGTTTACCAGGAAAGTCTGTCTGGACATGGGTCCTTTTTCAGTAGAGGCCCATGGAGAAAATCTCCTGATACAGGTGAAAATGATACATCTGTCAATTTTGTTTACATCAGTAATTTTAAAATAGATGGTAACAGTACAGAGTAGCCTGACAGTCATTAATAATGCAGTAGCTAGATAGTCATTAACAATGTAACAAATGCAACAGTTAGATACAATTACATAAGGTACAAAAATTCTGACTTGAAACCATTTATATATGTGTTCTAATTTTGCAGGGTCTCAAAGCTACAGCTATAATAGAGGTTAATATAAAAGGAAGTGTGAGGGGTTAATGAGATTAAAGGAGAGATAGAGTGGGTACATTAGTGGGGAGTAGAGTAATGAGAGAGAGGGAGTATAGTGTGATGAGAGGGAAGGCAATGGAAGACAGCAGTAGGAAGTAATAGGTGTAAAGACAGGAAGCAGAAGATGGATTATAAGGTTAAGGTGTAATACTAGTTGGAGAAGAAGGGTGGTATGAGGGGTTAATAAAATTTGGATAGAGAAGGGATGGGGTACAAAAGTGGGAGTAACAAAGTGCTAAGAGAGAGGGGATTAGTGATAGAGCAATAGGTTGTATAAGAGATTAGTCATGGTTGTCACAGTTACAGAGCCATGATTGCTGTAGGTGGGATTTTAAGGCTTTTTTGAAGGAGGCAATAGAGGTTGCAGCTGAGATGTTGGGGGAAGGTTGTTCCAATTTTTGGCAACAGTGCTGCTATACAGGGATGTACCTGCAGAATCTTTGGCTTTGGTCCCATTTAATAGGATCTTTTGATTGGATCGTAGACTCTAGCTTTGGTGTTTGGGTGTATTATTGTCTTGTAGAGCTGTTTTTTTTTTGGGCAGTGAATTAATTTGTGGGTAAGAATAAGTTGATTGTAAAGAATGAGTTGGGGAAGTTCCAGCCAATTTAATCTTTTGAGGAGAGTGCAGTGGTGTGATTTATGAGGGGTGTTGGTTGCAAATTTGGCAATTTTATTATAACATGCTTGCATTTTGGAAAGGTCAGATTTTCTAAGGTTGCTGAAAATGGATGATGCATACAAAAGAGTGGAGATGAGATGGGCCCGTGCAATAGTGACTCTGGTGGGGAAGTTAGGAGCACTTTGTTTCTCTAAAGCATGGCAAGCTTTTTGTGTACTGTCTTTATGGTATTTGATATGTGTATATCAAATTTCGTGTTGCTGTCAATTACAACACCTAGCAGTTTGGTTTGTTTGACAGGTGATATGACTGTATTATTACTGGAGGTGATGTTAAATGTAATGTTATGAGTAGAATGCTGTGTGGGAGAAAATATAAGAAACTGAGTTTTACTTGGATTTAATATAAGTTGTAATTCAGAGAGTCATCTTTCCACAGATAGAAATGATGACTGTGTTTGTTGTAATAACGCCTGTGGAGAGGAGGAAGAACAGATTAGCGTGGAGTCATCTGCATGTTGGATGGTAGTAGAATGAAGTGTGGCAGTATGTAGGTTATTAGTGAAAACAGAAAAGAGCAGTAGGCCAAGAATGGAACCCTGTGTGACTCCTACTGACACTGGAAGTAATGGGGTGAGTTCTTGGTGCCATCTGACTGCCTGCTGTCTGTCCGTTAGGTAATTTCTAAACCAGGAAGTGGTGGGTGAGCTTAGGTTTAATTCTGAGAGAGTACCAATGAGTTTATCATGGTTAACCATGTCAAAGGCCTTGGAAAGGTCTAAGAATATAGCTGAGACAGCCGTTGTTCCTGTGGTTGTTGACTGTGTGAAAGATATAAGTGCTGTGGCAGTACTATGTGATGGCCTAAAACCATGTTGTGTATTTGTGAGTAAATTGTGTGAGTTTAGAAATGCCATGATTTGATTGTGTACACACTTTTGAAGGATTTTGGGGAGGGGGAGAGAATGGCAATTGGACAATAATTGGAATCAATAAAGAACTTGTTGAATTGAGTTGCTATGTTAGTTGAGGTATAACTGCTTGCAGGGGCAGGGGTGCCAGCCTTACCTGGGTATAAAACATTGTTGATGGTCGCCCCAATTTTTTTAGGATTGGTTTGATATCTATTTTGAGTATTATGGTAGTAATTAGTGTCGTCTCCTTTAATCATTTTCTTAGCTTTATTACTAAGGTCAAGATATTTTTGTTTGTCAGTATGGGTACCAGTATTCTTCCAGTTTACCCAAGCTTTGTCTCTGTTATGTAATAGAAATCTAGTTTCTTTGGATAACCAGGGGGCATTCTTAGCTTTAATTCTAATGGTCCTGGGGGGTGCATGGTGGTCTAGTATGTTGAGGAATGTTGTGTTAAAGTAAGATACAGCGTCATCTAGATTAAGTGTTTTCAATGGGTGCCAGTTGCAACTTGTTAGAGCGGTAATGAAATCGTTGGGATTAAAGTATTTTTATTACATATTTCATGACAGGTAGTGGCTTTTGATAGACTGGTTTGACTTTTAATTAATTAGGTTGGTAAGTGGTTACTCAGACTCTCTGGAGTTACTCATTTTGTGTGGTCTGTTTGATAATATCCAATCAAGCATTGATTCTCTCTTTGTTGTTTTATTGACTCTAGTTGGTGGTTGGCTAAGCTGAAAAACCCAAGGAGGTTGATGAAGTTTGTAGGTTTGGAGGAGTTGCATGTTAGCCAATCAATATTGAAATCTCCTACTGAAATCATTGCACAATTTATTTATTTATTTATTTAACATTTGTTTACTGGGAAAGCCTGACTTGGAACAAGCCAGTTTTCAGTGGAGGCCTGGGGAGAAAAGCTCCAGATGCATGTCTTTGTAATTTGGGTGGAAACCAGAGCACCTGGAGGAAACCCACACAAAGGCAAGAAGGACATGCAGACTCCACACAGAAGGCACCCACCACACATGAGAATCAAACCAGAGAACCTCTTGCTGTGAGGCAACAACACTAACTGCTACATCACTGCTTTATTATTATATTAAAGGTGAAATGTATTAAACCGCTCATGCTTTTTATTCTTTGGGTTGGACCTGTGGACATGGTCGACCAATTTTTAATTTATTTACATAAGACTACAGACTTTTTTAGGTTTACATCACACGTTAATAAAACTACTATTAACTATTTAGATACTTTGATTTCTCATACAGATAATGGATTTAAGTCAGAAATATATAGGAATTTGACATTTAGTAACGCTTATTTACATTATAAGAGTGCACACCCTATGTTCCAGAAAAGGAACTTAGTTAATGGCAGTACATAAGGGCAGTGAGGATGACTTCAACCTATAAAGATATGGTGAAGGAAATTGACTTGATAAGAAGCATGTTTCTAGTAGTTACCCTATGGATTTAGTGAATTGTATTTGCGAAGAAGTTAACTTGGGTTTGGAGGCTTGATATAAGGCCCGTCCAAACATTGCTTTATCATCTGAAGGTCACAGTGTTGTATCAGAAGGTGATCATAGGTTTGAATGTGCCATGGTAGTGCAATTCAATTCAGATACAAAGGAGGCAAGGAATAGTGTAGTAAAAAAATTGGGGTATTTTTAAGGCTAATTCAAATATATTTAAAACTGTAGGGTACACTCTAGCTTTGTGTATAAAACAGCTATGCATTTGAAGGGGATTTATGAATGGGCCCAGAAGAGGAGCTCAAATTGAGTTCAGAATGAAAATAAGATGGGCACTCACAAATGTGGGATCTGTAATCAGTTCCAAGACATTCTGGTGAGTGACAGTGTGGTATTAGATATGGGGCAGAATGGTAGGACTGAGTTAAGTAAAGGCAATTGTGCAACCAGAGGGATGGTATACATAGCTAAATGTGTGGGGTGTTCAAGTTTCTATGTTTGAAAGATGGAGAGATGTTTTTGGAAATGAATATATGAACATATATATGCTATTAATAATAAAAATATTAATAATGCCTTATATAAACACCTCTTTTGACTAATCTCCAGTGCTTAGAGTTTAAATTTGGTATTTTAGAACAAGTAAAAACTGATTTACGTGGAGGTGATTGGGAAACGATGTTTGAGCACTATGAAATTGTTTGGCAAATTAAGTTGAGTGCTACAGTAGTCCCAGGTTTGAACAAAATGGTATCTATTAATCCCCTATTAATGTTAAGGGCCTTTAAAATGAATTCTTAATGTTTTAATTAGTTTTCTATATAAAGTTTATAGATTTTAGTTACACAGATACTTTGTTAAAATTATAGGTTTTAGGTTAAGACTCATTTTACATTTTTATGATACTTTTGAATACCCCATAGGTAATTTTGTGCAAATTATTTTTAAATACTCCTAGAAGAAATCATGTGTAAACTATTCTTAAATATGTAATATTTAGATATTATGTTTTAGAGTTGTATAATTTGGCTGTGTTAATACTATTCAATTAAATAGTGCAATGGCTGTTTGTAGAAAATATAGGGGTTAGGCACAACATATCTGAGATGTTAAATATAATCATAATGTAAAAATATAAGAGTATAGGGAGGATTATAGCTTTAAAATGTTTTTGCACTTAATTTACTTCTATTGAATGTTTATTGGTTAGAAAATGGGATTGGAGCTACATTTTTAGGAAATGTATAAATGAAAAGGGATGGATGTCATTTTTATTTTCGTTCTGATGAAGTCCCTTTGCACAGGGACAAAAGAGTTTAATATTTATTCAACTTTTTGGTTATAAAACCATTTTGAGTACCCACAGTTACTTCCGTGGGTTCCAACTTATAGCGTTCTTATATATTTCATAATCAACAGGTGATAAAAATTTATTATTTTTGAAAATTAAGTTTATTTTGCTTCACAGGCCTATTTTAACCTTAGCTGAAGGCAATGTCAGGACAGTTTTTCAGTACATATAGATGCATACACTCACATATGTATGTGTACATGCATGTGTATGTGTGTATATATATATATATATATATATATATATATATATATATATGTTTAGTGTTATGTTTAGTGTTGCATATACTAACAGATATTACAAAGAAAGATTGTGCTAATGGTGTAAATGTGTAAAGTTGACATGACTCTTTGTAAAAAGAAACCTACTTTCTTTTTAAAATACTTTCATGAGGTTTGAGTAGAACCCGAGATGCACAGATACTTTTTAAATAGCTCTTGGCTAGACTAAACATAAAAGCTTATTTTACCTTGCTGGCAAGGTTTCAATTTCTCTTTGACACCATGACATACTTCAGAGTAGAAAAGCTGCTAAGACAGCCTCAAGCCCCTGCACCTGTGAGCTTCTACTGATTACATGTACATCTTTTATTGTCCAGAAAACCGGATAAATGAAATGAACCAGGGAGTGGTTTCAATTAAGATACAAAGAATCGGGGGAAACTATAGTCCAACAAAATAAAGCAACCTTGCCGTCATTTTTTTCCTGTCTGATGAGGTGTATGCTTTGTCCTGGACTGTCATGGTTGAGATACAAAATGATTTCATGGCTTGAACAGCTTGTCTAATGGGTGGAGTAGAATTTTTGTTTTTTTATTTTACTCTTCCAGTGAAGAGCTGATGCACAAAAGGGGATCTATATCTGCCTTCCTTTGAGCAACAAGGGTGAACCTTTTTTTTTTTTTTTTTGTGCTCTTCTGTCGAATAACTGGGAAGGGAGAGTATGAAACTCCACTCAGTCTAGGTTTTAATGTGTTAATTATGATACTTAATTATACAATTCATAACTGTGCCAAAAAAAAAATCTGTGAAATCTTTACATATAAAATGCTGCCAGAACCTAGTGAGGCACAAATATCATTACATCAGAAAGTATAACAGACACGGGCTCTGTTATGTAAAATCTTCAATAATTATGTGACACATTAATTACACTGACACTTCTCAGTGTGGGGACATACAGTGGAACAGGATGTGCCAGTGTTACAATGAAATAGTTCCTCAGGTTTTGTCTTTTCTTTTGCTTTCTGACTTAATTTTCATTTGTACTGCCATTGTCTTTATTACCCGCAGTAGTGGTGCTGCAGTAGCGTTGTCACTGCACAGCAAGACATTGAGCGTTCGATTCTCAGCTAGAGCGTCTTCTGTGTGGAGGCATGCGTGAATGGGTGTGCCTTTGTTGAAGGGCTGGTAACTCAGCACGTAAAAATCCACTATCAAACATTAGCGGACCGGAGTTCCGCTGTGGTGACCCCTAACCGGGATAAGCCGCAAGACACAACAACAACTGCCATTGTCTTTATTATCTCCAGTGACTGTTCATGTCAGTGACTCCTATTTCACTGCCTCTTTTCCACCAGCATGGCACAAACTTGGAGGTAATTATATTTAGTAAAAGGACATGAGGTGTGAAGTCCACTGCATGGAGGAGTGAAAGCTTATTCTCCTTCACCAGGGCAGTGTACTTTTGATTTTTATTCTACAAAATTTGCATGAGCATTCCATTATTGATATAAGACTCATTGAAAACTACAACCAGTATTTTATTTCCTTTGTTTACAATAATATAGTACATGCAATATTCTTCCATGGCAGCCAGCCTCTATTATCTAACATTTTTCACTGTTCAGTCAAAGATTAGCAAAGGGTTACATCCCCTCATTTAACTGAGTGGGCCCCACACTACTTTCTCCTGTGAGCTCTGTACTCCAAAGACTGGAGTCCCTTGTCTGCTGTGATATGAATCTACTTTAAATATCATGTACATCTTCATAAAACTGAATGCAGTATCAGCATTCTGTTTTCACCATTTTGCACAGTCCACCGGTGTCTAGTGGTTAGTTTAATCCTATTTTCCTATAAAATTATTATTTTATGTGGAAACAAGACTACCGGAGTATGGAACCTTTACATTTGACACTGTCTCCTTATTGGAGCTATGGCTCTCATTGGCAGTCCAGAGTGAAGTGCAATGGGGACAGAAGTTTTCCAGTCTCAGCTTCAGCACCTAAGAATATCAAAGTCATTAATTTTCAGTTTCAAAATTGCTGACACCTATGTACATCAGCATACCTATTTCCCCTTACAAAATAAAGATGTCCAGTTACAAAGGAGAATGAGTATGTCTTTTTATTTTTTGCATTACACTGTTGTAGTGGCTAACGGCTTCTGGCTGTTGTAGCAGCAAATTTAAACTGATAAAACGGGGACTCAGGTAATACTTAAGGAATGCAACTTTGTGTATTCATTAAGTTTTACGCATTTCCAAGTGGTTATTTTCTGGCTTTGTCATTTTTAGACTAAGGTATGTGTGAGCCATTGTACCTGCTCTTTAAAAGAGAAAGGGCTACATCCCCTCTCTTATTGAGTGCCACAGATGCATCCTGCTTTGAGTCCTGCACTCTACAGAATAAAATGCCTTGTTTGTTAGCTACTTTAGATCAGCAAGAGCGACATTATCTCACTTAGTGAGTACCTCCAATGCTTCCTACTCTGTGTCCTGCATTCCAAAGAGTGGAATCCCTTGATTTCTGTGCGCTAAAACTAATTTAAAACAGCAAGGTTCCCCAGAAGCTATGGAATCTTTGAAGTATGTCTGAAGGTGTAAACTTTATTTTGTACCAAAGATGAACAGTGTGGAAAAAAGAACATTGTGCTTCATGCAGTTGTTTTTTAAACCTTCACCCACCAATCAGAGAAATAATTTTTGAGACATGATTATTAGTAGGCACATAGGCAATTATTTCTGACCACAGCAATTACTTTCTGTTTTTGAAGCTTGGCTCTTAAGACAAAAGCCATACACAGCAACTGACACAGATGTGAATGCTCTGCTATAGCTATATCCTGCACATGCATGTAAATTAATTGTTGCATGTTACCTGCAGGATAGCACTGTTTGCTTACTTCTCACCCTATCTCTAGCCATCTCACTATCTTCTGTATTTACAGATACAAATTCCCATCCACATCCTCTTCTACTGTTGTGCAAGTTCCCCTCATCAACCCATCAGATAATACTCATGATCAAAATCAATTCCCTATCATATATAACTAGAAAAAAGTGTATTAACTAGTGACTTTCTTTCTCATCTTGACCTCCACAACTATTTACTATTTATTTCATTCTAAATTACAAGTAACAATAACTTATTCTTAACAAATTGTTATAATACTTACTTCCTGTACTAATAAACTGAGGGACAACAATGGACAGTTGGCATAAACTGAAAAAGAAATTAAGATCTACAAGCAAGTAATGTAAATGATCTGCTTTTTAACCAACATAGTGGCCTGTACCAGAGGACATTTACCAGTATGGAACACCATTGTGAGAATGTTTGTCAGAGGAAAGAGACAAAGTTAAAGAATGACAAGAAGGATTACTTGGACAACACAACAAACTCACCACCCTAGTTAAGTGAACACACAGCCAGTAGGGATGTCAGTGTAACCAACGACCCAACTACATATGAGGTGGGGAACAACGCAAATGTTGACACACAAGATGATTTTTTTATCTAGTTCACCACAACTTAGGAGGTCCTTGAGACTGAGGAATAAACAGAGGCCCACCCCCACACACACACAGGATGTGGCATACAACCAAGTGAGACAGTGAAAAGGACAATTGACCAGGAGATTTGAAAGGGGCAGAGGACAATGGGGGACATGGTAAATCCCAACACAATACTGTACTTGAGTTTCATGTTTTTAAGATTTTCAATTACAGTTACTTAAATATAACGAAGGAGTTGGGAGACCTATTGTCCAAAGGATTTAAATTTGCCCCATTCCACAGTTCATCTATTACTGACACACTATCAGAGCTGAAACTCTTTATTAGGAAGTTTAACCTAAAGTTTTACTTCCAAGGTGATGAGGGACAAGTGACTTATAACAATGAATTAACTAGGAAGAGTCAGTTCAACCCATCCCAAACAGCACCCCTCACTGCTTTTGAAAAATTATGTAAAAGGGACATTAGAGACATATACAATTTGAAGAAAACAGTTCCCACGTTTTAAACTTTGACAGTAAAGGAAAAGTAGCTTTTGGAAGAATTGAAACTCAATAACAACACACATATATAATGAGACTGGAAAAGGGTGGCAGTGCGGTAATTATGGAGTGTGTGTTTGTATTCTCAGAAAATGCTGCACTGATTAAATAAAGGTAATTTTTTTTACTCCTGTCTCCAAAAACAAAGTGAATATTGTATATCATAGAATAAACACATGGCATAATGACTTATGCTGTGAGAATTACCTCAAAAAGAACAACCAGTATTAACCTAAAGATTGATAAACTCTTGATACAAGGTATTTTTGGCATACTCAAGGTGCATAAATCATGAGTTGATCCACCACTGAAACCTATTGTAGTGATAGGAGGATTCAAGACAAAATCAATTGTTAAATATATAGATAATAGACTCAATTATTTTGATGATATTCGTGATGTACTAATAGAGTCCTGGCATTTTTCAAGACTATGGGCAAGACAGTCTTCAATGCATGTTGTTATTTAGTTTTCTAGTAATTCCAAATGATGAGGGACTTACACTGGTTATTGGAAGCCTTGTCTGAACATTATCAGCTTCCTTTTAATGACATTAAAATGCTTACATCACTTATGGAATGAGCATTGACCAACAACGTGTTGTTTTTTTTGGCAGAGAGTATTACAATAGATTCATTACCCAGAGGCTCCCTTCACTCTGAAATAAAATCCCAGTCCAGGTTAGGCAGAGTCCCTCATTGACTCTCTTCAAGAGGAATCTTGATGAGTGGATGGGAGATCGTAGGTTTACCCCGGGTATCACTTCTGTGTCACTGTTAGACAGAGTCACAGTATACTAACCTCGAAAAAGGGCATAGCAAAATTAATTTAAAATGGGTGGCGGAAGCCAAACACACTCTGGCTAGGCTTATAAATGCCCTAGTGCAGATAGCCTAGTATGAACCTATGAACCTAAGATGTTGACAGCTATGATGAGAACTGAATTCACTAAATAGCAGCCATTTAAGTTTCAGTCTTCTTCTTTTTCTTAAAACAGATGATTTGGCATAGTGGTATGTTGCTTTGACAATTTTGTACAGGGTCCTGGGTTCAATACTTGGCAGTGAAATGTATGGTGGTAACAGCATTTTATTATAGCAACTTTCCAACATTATATAAGCAATGTTTAAAATGTGTCCCTGTTTTTTGGTCTTTTGCCCCCCCCCCCCTAACTTTTGGCTTTTTCCAGATTTCTTGTGCTGCAAAGTTCAGAGATACAGCTGAGTGTCAAGTAGATTTTTCAAGAAGCTGAGAGCTGCAGGGGAACAAAAGTTTAGTGCTGCTTATGCTGAGTCAGCTTGCATTGTTAATAGCATAACAGGTAGTGTACTTGCTTTTGATGCGGAAGGCTGTGGGTTCTACTGTTATCAGTTTGCCATCCATTCCCTATTGCAATATTATTAGCTTATCATTTTTTTTAATGCAACATAGGCTATTTATTCCTCAAGGGCAACAGTCACTTTATTTTTAGATGAAACAATGAAAAGTAAAGTTGTTTGCTAGCAGCAACCTCTTCATTAGTTACAGATTTCTTTAATGTGGAATTATTTAGGTGACTTTTACTTCTTCAGAGATAGTGCATATTTACTGATACTGGTGGACTGTAGAAGTTTGAGTAGAATTTTATGAAAGAAATGTTCTGAACTGGGCTGTTTTGTCATTATTGGTGCATGCATTTTGTTTCATTGTTTACTGGAAAAATGTTCAAAACAACAAATTTAAAATGCCATCTAGCAACTGTACTATACTGTACAAGGAATATCATTTAATACAATCAGGAAGGTATATCAAAGAGCACGAGTATGTTTCGTGTGTAATGGGCCTATGATTTGAAAACAGCCCAAAGTTAATCTTTATCTGCCACTGGCAAAATGCATTTTCTTTGAATGTGGGTATCAGTGCTGTTTCAATGAATGTGAGTTTCAAGGGCAAAGAAGTTTTAATGCTAATAAGTCTGTTTTCTTTGTGAGATTGCATCGCTTTGTTTAGCAGAAGTTTTAGTGTTTGTGCTGTAAAATGCAAAATAAAACTTTCAAATGAAGTCCAAATCATTGCAGAAGTAAAGCAGTATGCACATTAGTGTTTATGGTAAATGGAGTGAAATAGCCAAGTAATGGTTCATTGGAATGTTTGCAGGGGGGGAGGCTCCATTCAACCATGATTTTGTGAGGGGGAAGGGCGGCAAACTCAAAGACAGCCCACAGCTGAACTATACCTCTCAACTGTCCAGATTTTCACAGAATGAATAGATTTTTGCTTCTTATTTTTGGTTTGTTCCTCATAAAATGTGTGGTTTTCTGGCAAATAATTTAGAAATTAAGTCACTAAATAATGACATACACTGAGTTTCAGACTTCATAACCTTCAGAAAAATGCATGATAAAGCAAGACCTGTTATTCTATCAACTGTCTCAGTTTATACAACAATTTTTAGTACTGTTTATATGTTCCCCCAATATATTTGGCCTTGTCCAGATTTCCTGCATTAACAGGTTAAGAGGTACATGCAAATAAATAACAGGTTGAGAGGTACATGCAAATAAATTGCTTTATAGAATTAGGCATATCCAAACCTCTCAACTGTCCCCAATTTTGGCTCAAAATGTTGCTCTTCCCCTAATAATCCCACCGCAAAATGGCACTTTTGGAAGAAAAAGTGGATGGTTTACAATTAAGAAATAACTGTAATAATCTGGAGTTATAGATTACTTTTATTTCAGAAATGCAAGTAGATTCTTTTATTTTGTCAGCTGCTCAAGTTAGCAGTACTAATATTAAAAAAGTGTCCCTTCTTTGACAGGTACCCAGCTGTATTGTGTGGCTATTTTATATTTTTGCATCACATTTTTGGTCCATTTTTCATAAAATTGTGTTTTTTGCAAATTAGTGGCAAATCATTAAAGACTGAAGTTAGAAAATAATGACAGACATTTGAGTTTCAGATTTCATACCCTTCAGAAAAATCCATACTAATGCAAGACCTATTGTTCTATTATCTTTCTAAGTTTATAAGAGCAATATTTAAAAAGTGTCCTTATTTTTGGGCCTTTGTCCCACTTTTATGTACGGCTTTGTCCAGATTTCTTGCTCTGAGGTTGAGAGGTATGAAAAATGTGTCAGGGCCATCACAGTCAGCCAGAGACATTTCAAATTGTGACATACTTGTTGCACCCCACTCTCCCATGTAGTGACTCTGGAGGTGTCCAAGCAAGGCAAGGAGCAGTTATGCAATGTAAATGTGCAGAGTATCCCCCCATCCAAGGTAGACACAAGCACTACTTTTATACTGTCCTTGATTTTGCAGAATGTTCTGGTTTCTGTCATATTTTCATACTGTTGATTTATACTTATTATTACTCAGAAAGTGCCTGTTGCTCTGTATTTAAGTAGCAATGCTTCAATGACCATCAGGTAAGTTTGTCTGAGATTGTAAGATGCAAGCAAACTTTAATAAGCATACTGTTAAAGAATTGCCAACATTTAAAGCCTTTCTGTTGTTGCCATGCAGAGAATACTTACATAACTAGATAATTTATAAGTCTTGGGTACTGAAATGCATATGACCGTATTTGTAATAAAGGACAGGATTACATTATTTTAAGAAGCTCATTACAATTGTTGGAGACTTGCAGTCATCTTTGCAGGCTTTACCTGTAAACCAAACAGAATGCCAATCTATCATGTGTGGTCCATTACCTGTACAATAATCCTTAAAGCAATGTATCTTGAGCTTGTTTCTTGTTTGCATTTTATTTTTTACTTTGATCATATTTTCCCCATGAAACAAGTAGATAGTTGTTGTCAGGCGGCAGGTCTTTTTTGGATAAGAAACATTTTTACAAGTGGGGGTATCACAGAAATTGCTACTTTCAGCATGTTACTTGGTACTTTAATAAAGCTGAATATAAATTATAATTAGAACTGCAGTGCAAGGAGAAGTGGTTTGAGTTGAGTGCTGCTTGTTTTTCTTATACTTGATTTTGACTGGCATTCCAGTAATGTATTTAAAAAATAATTTATTTTTTCATGCCTCACAACCTTTTTGTTTCCATCTAGATATTAAGTAAGCTGTCATGCAGCCAATGCATTGAAATATTTTTTTCTTCTACACTTTATTTTGTCTTGATTGGACTCTCATAATGATGGTTTGGCACCCAGGGCAGCGTATTTAATTAAAGTTTCAGTTTTTGTGGTTTTGAGCATAGCTCCTCCCCTTCCTAGTTGGCTGCACCCCTTCCCATTGGCCTCACCCATTCAGTTGTCTCCTGCAGCCCCCCTTTGATTTGAAGTCACCAGCCACCACTGGTTTCAAGAGTGATCTCAAATTATAGTGATTTTACTAAAGAAAGTAGCACTACCAAAGTGTTGTTTTTGTAGAGAAATTATCCTTTAAATATGCTGGAGAAACTAGCATCAGAGATCACAGACAGAAGGTATGTTAAGTTTTATCCCCTTATCAAATTTCCTGAGGCCAGTTTGGATAAGGAGTTTATTACAATGGATCACAGTACCTCAATGGTATTAATATATGACAGTAAAGCACAAGGAATAAGGCAAATTTTAGATAGAAATTTAACTGGAGTCTTTGATGCTTTTGGTCTTGGAGACAAGCTAGGTAGCAAGCCCAGCCCTGTTTTGTTTACAAAAAAAGGTAAGAATTTGAAGTGACAATTTGAATCCAATAGTTATACAACTGGAAGAGAAAAAGATCCCACTTGGGGTGAGAAAAATATCCCTTTTGGGGTATTCAAATCTAATTATTGATCACAATGCCATTTTATTAGCATTACAATTAATATTAAGATAGCTGACCACCCTAGAACTATTACCAGAAATGGCAATCACAACTGTGGTGCTGTAGGGGTGGTATATGTAGCTACATGCCTTTCCTGCTCAGCATTTTACATTTGTAAGACTGTAAAAAGCACTTGGATATTGGATTTACCAACATTCCCGTGCTATTAAAAGAAAGAACATAAACAATGCATTAGCCAAACATTCTGAGTTGTGTCAACTTTAACAAATTGTTACTTTTTTCTGGAAATATTTCAATGTAATGTCGGGGGTTGGAAAGCTTATTTACAATTTAACGAACTGCATTGGCAGATCCTTTTGAATGCCACTCACACCCCAAGGTTTAAAACAGAAGGTACCCATTAATAGTGTTGTGACACTTAGAGCAGATAAACCTTGAATAAAATTACACTAAGTGTATAAATACACTTTTAAGCTTAATATATATATATATATATATATATATATATATATATATATATGTGTGTGTGTGTGTGTGTGTGTGTTCTGAATTAATGTATTTAGTGTATTACAATGAGTTTAATTAGTAGAAAGTTAAAAGCAAAGAATCTCAAGTGATTGTGATTTTTTTTATGCAGTAACATTTATTTTAATTTATGTAATTTACAAGTAATTGACTGGTCAGTTTGTGAATGAATATTCATTTTAAGATTATTTAACTTATTCTTTCCAATGGAGCTCTGTACATCTGCACTGTAACATCCAAAGGGCGGAGTCCAAGCTTTTTGATAAAATAAAATTATGTCCAAACATTTCAAACAAATGTTCATATTTCTGGAATCATAGGGCTTACTAAAGAAGTGTAAATGGCAAATTCTTCAGCATAAAATTATTTTGTAGTGAAGTATTCTTTAGGTTCTATGTCTTCAACTCCATTTTGTAAGTCACAGTAACCACAGTAACTATTACATTTGTAATATTTTGTAAACAACTTACGATATTCCAGCAACTTCTCAAGTCGCATACAGACTGTCATCAGCATTTTGTTCAACCAGCAGAGAGCTTTCATATCAGGCTAAGCTTTTCTTTCTCTGCTACTTGATTGCTGAGATACTTAGAAAAAAACGTGAAATTTATGACAATATAAATATTATATGAACAGCAATTAATATATTTTTACCTGCACTAGGCAAAGATCAAATATCAGTAAAATTGTGTTTGTCATTCTGTAAGCATTAAGATGGTATCCTTTAATACCCTGTATGCATATTGATTTTGGAATCATCAACACAAGTATGAGAAAGCAATAATTGATGCCTAGAAGTGTCAGTAGGATGTAACTGCAGGAACACCTGGGGGCGTCACTCAGCTGTAGAAGTTACATCATACTATTCTATGGAAGTTCTATAGTTACCTCGAACAAAACTGCTCATGTTTTTGTCAATTAAACTTACCTGACTGGGAAGAAGTGCATCTCTTTATTTTGTTTTTTTTTTGTTTGGTAGCCAGAATAGAAAAACCTTTACTTTGGTAGGTTCTAGTCAAATTATATTATAACCAACCCAGTGAATGAGGCAAAGTACTTCTATTTGTCATCTGTTTCCCTTGATTGTTGACCAATCCATTCCTTCTAAACTGATTAGCACCTCTCTAGCAAGTTACTTATGTTCTTGCCCCAACGGACTAAAAATAGCACCATCCTCTAGGTATACAAAATCATATATTATCCTGCCCCTGCTAGGATGCAATTCATCAGACTTTAAAGTTGTTAGGACATTCTTCACCTGAAAATGCATTTACCTCTCAACCTCTTAGAGGAAAAAATCTGGACAAAAGCATAAAATCACGGGGGGACAAATAGTGACAGATTTTAAATATTGCTCTTACAAACTTAGAACGTTGATAGAATAATAGGTTTTGCAGTAGCATGGGTTTTCTGAAGGATGTGGAGTGTTAAACCCAGATGTCTGTCATTATTTAATAACTTCAATCCTCAGCTACTTGCCAGAAAAGTACAGATTTTAGGAGGCACACACCAAAAATATGAAGCATAAATCTGGACATTCTGCGAAAATCTGTACAGTTGAGAGGTATGTGGGTATCAAATGCTGAGCTCCCTTGTAGTCGATATTAAGGGTACCTCTCAGTAAACCTTAGGTCAATAGTGGTCAAATATTTTGCCCACCCTGCTGCTTTAAAGTTTTGTCTTTCCTGGACATGGGGATGCATCTGATTCTGTGTGGCAGTTTAGTTATACAGTCAGCACAGAACATAATCTTCCAATCTTGTTTTGGCACTAACACCACTGATGAGTCCCAGGGATTATTGGGTTCCTGGAAAACACACAGATTTATCATTTACTGCAGTTCTTTTTATTCAGTTTATTTGACTTGCTCAGGCACCATCTTAGGACTCTTTTTGATAGGCCATTTGGTTGTCTGTGTCTATGTGGTGCTCTACAAGTTAGGTATGCCCTGGCTTAGCAGTGAATATTTCTCTAAACTCATGTCACACATCTCAGATTTCTTGAATCTGTGTAGGGGATGGCTGCAATAACAATTGTACTTCACCAACTGAGGTATCAGTAAGAGTATTAATGAGGAGATCTACCAGCACATCCTCTATAACTCAACGCATATACTAAGTATTAAAGTATCTCTCTCTCTATCATGGTTGGAGCTCATTGTTTGACAAGATAGAGTTTTAAGTTTTTGCCTTCATCCTGCCAGCTTCACCACATGAAGATCAGCTACCTTTTTCACCACAATGACAAGTCTGTCATGTGCTGCCTCCAGCTTACTCAAATGAACAGAAATGAGCTCCTTTTTGCAAGTTTTATGCCTAAATGATCACAAAAAGTAATAACATGGGCTATGGTTAGAAACACCCCATATTAGGCACTTGTACTACTCTATCTCATCTCCTTCTAGTGTTCCTTTATGAGTCTACTCCTTGGAATAATCCATTATTCCGCGATACAGATTCTTTTTACCTTGGGAAAATAGGTGCATTCTTGGCTACCACCCTCAAGTTCTGTAAGGTGAGATCTGAGAATTGTGCTTGTCTCAACTGTCTCTTTGTGATCCTTCCTATTTCCTATTCTAAAAGAAGTCTAGTATTTTTCAGCAGCTGAGTAGCAAATACAAATGCAGTGCTACCAGCCGTTTTTTTCTAAAGTAACCCCTTTTAGAGAAATTCCAGTAATTTCTGATAACTAAGGCTTGGGTTCAGGCAACCTGCTACTAACTATAACTTTTTGTGAGGTAGCCACATCACCAGCTGCTATTGGAAGTGTGACACTGGCTGGTTCTTCTTCTTACATATCTGTCCCCAGACCAGGATGCATAGGTTCATAGGTGTGTAACTGGCTACCGACCACTAGGTCCTTTATAAGCCCAGCTATGCAACCCAAATGTGTGCCACAAGTTGTATGTTTTAGAGTTTTATACAAGGGGTGATGGTTGGTTCTGACATGATTTACTGATGGCCTCTGTCCATCAGAAACATAGCCACCAGACCAGGAGATAATTTCAAATTTATATCCAATAGTCCAAGTTATGCTTAAATAGGGTTAAGGAGGGACTTTGATTCACATGGATGGGGAGCCTATTCCAGTGAACGCGAATTCTCTGAGATACATATCCATCTCTCCAACATGTCCTATTTATGTTGCAAGCAACATTTAGGTCTTTAGATCTAGGAGTTCTGATGCTGTTTGTTTTACAGATATGCAAAAGGTTCATCAGAGCAGGGTCCAGAGATGTCTTGTATTCCAGCCATAGTCCGTCTCTCAGTAGTCTGTAGGAGACTGAGCATAAAATTAGAACTTTGAAGGGGATCCATATAGGGCATTGTATTTATGCCCTGTATTCTTTTTATAAGGAATCTTTGTAAATATTCCAGTTCATGCATGTAGATAAGTATTGCATCCTTAAAGTCATTATCTGTTTGAACATCTTCTGGGATATCATCACACTTGTCAACTGTTTTACTCCTTACCCCTTTTCCTAGTTGAAATGAACACTGGCCAATGGCACCTAGAATGGTGCCTAAATGGAGTGAGCTTTTTGCTTTCTTTGCTTTATTTTGCCTTTGTTTTCTGGGCTTGTTCTACTGGGTTTAGTTAAATAACCTTTTTCAGTGGAGGCCCTTAGAGGAAAAACTACAAAATATTACAAATATTTTAAAACAGACATTCAGTAATATCCATGAACAGACATCAAGTAGTATACATTAACAACTGGACGTCTATTTAGGTTCATATGTATATACTAGGCTAATGATCACCAGAGCCTTTATAAGCCTAGCCATGCAATCCATTTCAACTGTGTCCCTATGTATCATGGTTTTTTATTAGGAGGGAGTATGTTAGTTAAAAAGTTTCTAGAGGTTATGTGGGGGGGGGGTATGTTAATTTGGGCATTATTGTTTGCATCTTTCTATCTGAGACATGGGGCCCAAACCCAGGCTATATTTTTGATTTCCCATCCATCCATTTTTCAAGATTATACTTAAATAGGGTTAGGGGTGAACTCTGCTTTATGTGGATGGAGAGCCTCTTCCAGAGCATGGGGATCCTATGAGGCACATATCTGTCTTACCACCATGTCTTATTTATGTCCTAAGCAAAATTTAAATCCTTGGATCTAGCAGTTCTGATGCTGCTCATTTTACAGATGTACAAAAGATCCTTGAGAGCTGGATCCAAGGATGTGTTGTATGCCAGGCAAAGATCGCCTCTCAGTAACTTGTAGGAGACAGAGTATAGAGATAGGGATTGAAGCTGATCTGTACAGGAGAATGTGTTTATACCCTGAATTCTCCTGGTAAGGAACCTTTGTGGGCATTCTGTTGCATATGTCTGGACATGTAAATGATGAAGGGGCATTATCCTCAATGGTGGGTCTAATAAAGGCCAAATAAAATGGCACTATGATTTGCTTGGACCTGTATCCCATGCTCTTACTTATAAGTTGGGCAACATGGAATGATTTTCTTACTACTTTAGAATCATAGGCTTATAGGAGGTTACTAGGCTAATGGCCCTAGAGCCTTTTTAAGCCTAGCCATTCATGCCCACATTTTCCCAATTATCATGCCCACAGGCTAGAATGGTGTTGGTATATACCTTTGCCTTAGGGCATCTACAAATTTCCCCTGTCTATAAGGGTCATGGGTGACTTTGCAATTCCCCATCCACAGGTCCAAAATTAATTTGAACAGGCTTAGGGAAGAGCTCTGTTTCATGTAAATGGGGAGTCTGTTCCAGAGAAGGGGCAACCTCTGAGACACATACCTGTCCCTCCAACCTGCTTTATTTATGTCACAGATGATGTACAGATCCTTAAATTGGGTAATTCTAGTGCTGTTTGTTTTGCAAATTTCTAGCAGATCCATCAGAGCTGGATTGGAGAATGCCTTGCAAGTTAGGCATAGATCACCCCTCAGTAGGTCTGTAAGAGAAGGAGTACAGGGACAGGGCTTTGAGGTGGTCTGCAGAGGACATGTTATTTAAACCCTGTATTCCTTTAGGGAAGAACCTCTATGGCTGCCCCAGCTGTTGCAAATGCCAGGTTAGGTAGATGCCAAAGGGTGCATTGTACTCAATTATTGGTCTAATAAGGGCAGAGTATGTGCAGTGGGACTATGACCTCCTTAGATCTGGATCTCATGCCCTTACTTATAAGTTGCACCACGTAGAAGGATTTTCTCATTACCATGGATACATGATGATCAAAGTTCAGGTTACTGTCAACTTGAATACCTATGTCCCTTACCACTAGGTCTTCTCTTGGTAGAGTGTTATCAATGTTTTAATTTACAGAGGTAGTCATCTTCCCAAAGGGTATAATTATGCATTTTTTGCATTGAGGTTTAGGCCATGGTCCTGGCACTAGTTATTTGTCTGTGTCTAACACTCCTGGAGGATATCTAAATTTTTGGGGCATTCAATGATTGCACCCAGCTTGCAGTCATCAGCAAATTTGGTCAGCCAAAGGCCCTCTTGTATTTACCTTGACTTCAGAAAAGTATATTATAAGCAAGAGAGGTCCCAGTACTTAGCCCACTAGTAACATTCCTCTTGGTGGAGGTGAATTCCCTCACTCTAACTTCATGTGTCCCATCTGCAAGCCATTTTGCTATAAATCAGATGACATAGGTTTTTATACCTAAATTTGTGAACTGGTCTATAATACCCAAGTGAGATACTGTGTCAAATGCCTTTGCTTGGTCAAGGTAGGTAGCATGTTCTATTTTGCCCTCATTAATGGATCTAGTGACCTTCTCAAAGAAGTCCACCAAGTTTAGTAGGCAAGATCTGCCCTTAATGAGACCAAATTGAGATGGGTCTAGTGTGTGAAGATTTCCTATGTCTTTATCAGGTCCAAAATAATTTATGGACTTGCATATAAAACCTATGGGTCTTATATGCTCAAACGTATGGCTCTGTAGTTCTCTGGGTCTAGTGATGGTCCACCTTTGTGTACAGGGATGACTGCTGCAATCCTCTATTCCACAGGCATGAAGCCTGTTTGGAAGCTGTGGTAAATTAGATTACACTCTGCGATGACAGGAGGCACTGCCAGCCATGCCAGAAGTAGAGCAGTGGATGTATGACTTGTGCCAACACAGCTAGCTGGAATTTTGGAAACAATCATATGTCATTGTTTATCAAACTGATTTGTACAAATGCTTGTGCTGAAAATGTATATGTGAGGTTTGCTTGTGTTAAAATGTATCAAAAGTGCATCCTGCTGGAATGAAAAAAAATGTACATGTATTATTGCAAATGAATTAAATGTATATGTTTTAATAGAGGCCACTGGGACAGCAAAGGTTAACCAGCTAGCTTACTTTAAGAAAAATTAAGGAAATGTTAATGAGCTGTTAAACCATTAAAATGGCATACCACAGTGCTGAAAAGGACTTGAGATTGTGGGTCTGGAAGAAGCCTTTGTTCATTAGCTCAGTAAAAAGAGGGGAAGCCCCAGGCACTGCCATAAACTTTTAGATGTGTATTGTAGCAACCTATGCTAAATTCCTATCTCAGGTTCAAAGGGGTATACAGTGAGAAACTAGAGTTAGGTGACCAAATGAGATCATTCTGCAAGCCATGTTGAATATTATATTTTACAGGGAGTAATCTCTGAGGATGGAGTATTCTGTTTTGGGGAACATGACTAAAAAGACTGTTCACATATTTCAATGTACCTTGCTGTATCAAGTAAGTTATTAGGAAATAGTAACTTTCCTAGATTCAGTCAGGAATATAGCGAAACTTAGTTTAGAGATTGTTTTTCTTTATTTGTATGAGTTGGTCTATCACTGTTATTTTTAATATCGCGTGTGATTTGAACTCTGTGGTTTACTGTAAATATATATTATTTTCTTGTTCTTTTATTATTTATTATTAAATATATTTAAACTTTCATTGTGGCTGGGCCTTTCAGAAAATACTTAACCTTTGAGAATACTTATATTTATTTAGTGACACTGTGTAGGCCACTCCATTAGGCCTAGCTGTCATGTTCAACTACTACTATTTGCTTTACTATTATCACTACACAATATAACTGGACACCCTTTGTTAAGGACTTTAGAGTAGTTGATTGTGCAGTGTCAGGTGGAGGTGATAACTACCTTATACTCTTGTCAGTAGGGGACACAGCAGGTAAATCTGTGCCAGCCTTTCCCAGGTGTTTGTGTATGGGTGTGTGTGTGTGTGTATGTAAAATCAAATCTCACAGAGTGTGTGTGTGTGTGTGTGTGTGTGTGTGTGTGTGTGTGTGTGTGTGTGTTACTTGGGGAAGGGACACAAAGCAGGACTTGGTTTGGCTGAGAACCTAGCCCTACAGCTGTACCAATGGGGAGTCTTACTGGAGACCTGGAGGGAGACAGAGATAAATTAAGCTAGACCCCAGTCTGAATGTATTCCCTGTGTGCTCTTAAGGAAAAGTGTGCTTGATGAAGAGAGATCTGCATCTGGAAATACTAAGTGTATCCATTTGTATTCCAAGTGCACTTCCTTTTCCAGTGTCAGTGGTTAGGATTCAGGCTCCTTAACTACTGGCCCAGCATGGGGACATCACACACTCATAGGAAAATAAAAGCAAATATAACAGATTAAAATATACTTTTGCTTAGTAAATAGTGAGCATTGAGCATTTGAAGAGGTGTATTGGGCATGTCAAATAGATAATAGATCATGTGATTAGTGCTTAAAAATTCAAATAACTAGAAGTGAGGAAAGGAACTAGGTAGGACAGAAAATATTAATATTGTAGTTAAGAGGTGGTATAAAGCAGGTTCATGTATATGTATATGTATGTATTTTTATATATATATATATATATATATGTATATATATATACACACACACACACACACACACACACACACACACACACACACACACACACACACACACACACACACACACATACATACACACTTTTAATGCAAGGTTTATATTAGAAGTATAGAGCTGAGTGATGAGCAGTGTCCCAAAGCTATGTACATAGCTGTGATGTGCTACTAAAACTATTCAGGTATTGGTGAAAATTGGAAGACTGGTTATAGGACATAAGACTCAATGAAGAGAAATGGTTTGGTGATATGGCATAAGATAAAAGTGGCATATTACCCTGGAGATATAAAGAGCAGATCCATTGATATGACTGAAGTTTTAGTCGTGTTTTAGATGAGTTTGCATTCTGAATGGATTTCAGTGGTACTTGGATGTTCCATAGTTCAGCTACACTATCTGAATACAGACAGTCACCTGCAGTATTAGATGATTTGGTTATAGTGATTAATGATTTTTCTCTAGAGCATACAGTTCTACTGGGGAGTAGTGTTGTATTAAGTTGTCAAGGGCTGAGCAATTTTCTGGTTTGTAGAGAAATATGTGTATTGTAGTTAGCTAAGGAAGATCTAGGTGATGTGATAGTTCTAACCAGTTTAATTCTCTGAGGTCTAGGCAGTGGTGTGATCTCTTGTTATAGCTTACTGCAGATGTGGTTATTTTATTATAACATTACTCAAGTTTGGGAGGTTGAGAGACTTGAAGGTTTCTGAAGATGGGGACAACTTAGTAGAGAGATGGCAACAAGAAAGAAGAGGCTGTATGGGGTTCATTTCTCCAATTCTTTTGGGTTTCTAATACCATGATGAGAATAGACCCCATTCTGAAGTCAGGGTATAAATAAAGTTCATGAAATTAGTATTGCTTAACTTTTGAAGTTAGACAAAAGTGGTCTTCTCAGCATCCTTAATGTGCCCAGAACTGACTCCTTCTACAATTCATATGGAGTTACATGTATTGGTAGCATATCTAAATATGACTGCAGATTCTTTTTCATTAGACCTATTGTTCCTACTACTATTGGAATTGTCTGGATATCATTCTTCCTCACTGCTCTTGTTTCTGCCTGCAAATCTTGATATTTTATGATTTCATCTCTCTGTACATGCGACACTGTTAATGGTTAGTCAGAGTCATAGTAATTTCAATGAGTAATGCTACTTTTGTCTTTTATCATGGACTACTACATCTGGTTTTCTTGCATCTATTTTCTGAACTGTTGGTAATGGGTAATCCTGTGATCTACACCTCATCATTCTCTATAATGTTTTGTGGTTCATGTTTCTAATGTTTCTCAGCTACTTCATTATTGTAGTGTTTGCACAATCCCCAGTGCAACAGTCTTGCCACATTATTGTGCCTTTCAGTTCACAGGCCCTCTATCATGAGTATATCACACCAAACAACAAGCTGTGTGACTATTTCTGATCCTTTTTACAGAACCTACATTTGCCTGTTTCTCTCACATGTATGTAGCGCACTATCCTGGGCTGCCTTTATTAGCCTTTCATCATTTGATTTCAACTAACCATAACCATTCTTACATCAGATCCTGATCAACAAGTTATTGTTGCAGGAGATCTGTACATTTGCCACTATACTTAAGGTTTTTCACATTTCTTTTCTTCTCATCTGATTCTTCTGTTTAAAATTATTCTTTTGTTTTTTGGCACATTCAGTTGCTGTCTGATTTTTATCTACTTTTGGTTTGATTTTTGTTCCTGTTTGACACTGGAATGCTTCTGTTAAACTACATCTTAGACCTCTTCTCATGTTTTAACAACTTTCACTATTTGGATCTAAATGAGGTCAGCAGATATGTATGCAGTCCCATAACTGCAGTTTTATACATGTAATCAATTTTGAGGAGCCCATACCGCGTTCAGAGCATGGAATATATAATCTTGGTATACACTGATTTTTATATATAAGTGTGAAGCATTTTTCTTGTTTTGATGTCCAGCTGATACAATACCTTTTGGGATTAGTTAATCGCAGCAAAACTGTAAGTTAGAATAGGAAGAACAAATTAGTTTATAGCTTGGACCATGTTCCTAGATGTCAAGGCTGTTTTCAATATTAGCTTTAGTCTTCTGAAGTATTCCTTACTGAGTTTTATTCACATTTGCTCATGCTTCAATGCTAATCTTTCATCACTTCCCAAGTATTAATACACTCCTTCCAGCTCAAGTCCCTTTGTATCACATTCTTATCCCAGACTGATATTTTCTTGATACTGCAACTTTCCTGCTTTAAACATTGCTTTTGCATATTTATCAAAACCAAATGCCATTCTTTCATCATCTGAGAAAGTTTTAACCACTCAACTCCTCATCTGATCAACTATATTGTTGTAAGTCATCCACAAACAGCAGATGAGAAGTCTTTATGCAAGGTTGTTTCTTGGGAGCCAAATTGTAACCTAGACCTAATCTATTAAGTAAAGAGCTTATTGGGTAAAGGACAAGACAAAACAGTGGTGCAAAGACTCACCAGGGAATATCCCCCCTTTGAATTTTTATTGGGTAAAGGACAAGACAAAACAGTGGTGCAAAGAATCACCAGGGAATATCCCCCCTTTGAATTTTTATCCCTGGTATAACAATTTGTCCTTTGTCGTAGCTTATTTGCAAACTGGTTTGCCACTATTTTATGGTCACTGTAATGTAATCGATCAATGTAGGGTGTATACATTTGTAAGCATGCCTTTATCCATGAATGTTGTCAAATGCTTTTTTTACAATCTATTTATGCCGTGCTTAGATTCTTCCCCTTTTTATAATTCTATGTTATGGCTTTATTTAGCAAGAAATGATCCTTTGTTCCATATGACTTTCTTTTGTTACCCTTCTGTTCTATTATCATGACTGAATTTTCTACTAAATGACTATAAAGTCTATGTGCATCATTTCCAGTATAGAGTTTGTACATCATTGAAAAGCAAGTTATTGGTCTGTAGCTTTTAGGATAGGGCTTACATTTTCATTCTTAAAGAGGAGTATCATTTTTCCAGTTGTTAATCAGGTTGTTGTCTGTTTAGGATGCTCAGTTAAATAATTCTTACTCAGGTCTAAATTGTTTTGTAAAGATTTTAATACTTTTAGACAGAAGTTAGATACTGCATCTAGGCCTGTTTATTTTTCATTTAGGCGGTTTTCTTAATTTTGTTTCAGTTTCTCTGGCCATTACTTCACCTCATTTCACATCCTATACATTTAAACTCCTGTTTTTTTTTTTTTATTTTTCTGTACATTCAGCATCTTTCTGTTCCATATTTCCCCAAAATGTGTCCATTTTTTCTTTTTTTGGTGGTGTTTTGATTCTTTTTGCTTTGTTTCCTAGTTCTTTATAATTCTTTTCTGGGTCATTAATGAATTGTTTATTTTGTACTTTTCCATTATATTTATCTGCAGATCCAAGTGTTTTCTCTGAATGGGCATGCCTTCGTTGAAGGTTGGGCGTTGGGCTGGCAACTCGGCACCATAAAAATCTACTGCCTATCATTAGCGGACCGGAGTTCCGCTGTGGCGACCCCTAACTGGGAAAAGCCGAAAAGATAAAGAAAAAAAAACTAATATCCTTAATTTATTATTTACAATAGTAGATGACAGATCCTCCTGGTCTGCTCTGATACTGTGCATTACTTTTACCATGTCTATTTTTTTGTTAATCGATGCATAATTTACGTACTTTTTTTAACAGTTTTTTAACTATATGATACATACTGACCGAATATTATCTGGCCAGCTATGATGACATCCAGTAATTCTGTGTGGTTTACTTGTTCTACCATGGTGTTGCTGGTCGAGATGATTATCAATACTGTTGTTTTGGCAGAGATGTGTTTTGGGGAGAATAGCAGTAATTTAGCATTTTTTAGAGTTTAGAAGTAGTTGTGAGTTATTTAGCCATGTTTCAATCAATAAGAAGGATTATTGTGTAAGGTCTTGGAGTACAGAGTGAGAGATTTGGTGCCTCAGACTAGCTTTTGACATTTTAAACTAGGCTAGCATTTCTTTTACCAGAGTAGAGGTCAATGATGAATATGTTGGGGTCTGGTATTTTGTAGGACACCAATAATTATTGGCAAGAATGTGGAGATATCATTTTTATATTTCACTGCTTGTGCTCAGTTTGAGAGATAGCTATGGGGCATTGCAGTGAAGAGTTGGTGATCCCTAAGGATGAGCATTTAAGTAAAAGTTTCCGGTGGGAGACAGTATCAAAAGCTTTTGCTAAGTCTAAGAAGATGGTGGAGACCATGCTTCCAGCATTTCTATGGGTGTTGACAGTATTAAAAATCAGCAAAGCAGTATTTGTGCTGTGATAAAGATTGAAGCTGTTTTGGGTTGAAGTTGTTTATCTATTAGTTGGGAAGTTGAATTTGAATACATTTTCTAATATTTTTGATAGAGAAGATAAAATGGCAATTGGATTATACTTTGAAAGATCTGTTTTGATTCTACCCCTGTGCAGTGGAACAATGAATGATGGTTTCCATAGCAAGGGGAGCTACTGAAACTACTGGTGCAAGCATTGTTTTACAGCTACAGGCATAATAGTAGTTATGTCTGATGCAGTAAAGGCACTGATTCTTGTAATAATTTTGAATAGGTGCAGATTTGAACTAACCCACTGTGAAGATATGGGCAAGTGCCAACACAGCCAGTTGGAGTTTTGTAAAGAATGATATGTCCTTTGAATATCAAACTAAGTTATACAAGAAACTTGTGTTACAAATGTATTAGAACTGTATGTCATTTGTATATCAAACTGATTTGTACCAATGCTTGCACTGAAAATGTACTTGTGAGGTTTGCTTG
>NC_056749.1:579922005-579932005 GCF_019279795.1 Protopterus annectens
CAGGGCTTAACAAAGTATATTCCATTTTTTGTATTTTAAAATTAAAAAGTTTAATGAGGTAGTGACTCATAATATATAATTCCTTGATGGTCTTGTGTGCCGAATGGATTATAGTATTCAATAAACAGGCATGTTGCAGTGATGTTTTCGATTTTTGATTTTTATTTTTATCTTTACTTTTTGTAATTGTTTTTATTGTTTGCATTTTATCATACTTAAGGTTATCATGTGCTAAGTGAACCATTATGGTTACAGTATGTATGTTTTTGGCTGATATATAATATGCTGTTGTATCTACTTTAGAGTTTGTTTAGAGTTTGTTTAGTGTACAAATTATATATATATATATATATATATATATATAATTTTTTTTTTGTGCATACATATTTTAACAACTTATACAACTTCATAAAATTCTCTACCTTTTAGAAAAAAGTTTAGCATTATTTTAGTTAGGGGATTTCTGAATGCATTTAATGAATGCTAATTAGTGTACCTTAATTGACCTAGTTTATTGTTAACAAGATATTTTAGTGTATTGGTGGTTGTGGGAAGATGACTTCTTATCTTTGATGATTTAATGGACATTGACTTGAGTTTGGTTTTATCTGAAGAAGTCCCATAATTACATGGGACGAAAAGCGCTTAATAAAACAGTCAAATTTCATTTCTTTCTGCATGACTTCTGGAGTCCTTTCCGCCAGTTCATTTTGGCTGGAGTTGATATTAAAGACATAAAAGCATTAATTAATTTGGAAGCTGAACATTTTTGTTATGTGGCATCTGAAAGCTTTAACTTGCTGGAAAAATTATGACCAAGACTGAAAAAAGAAATACAATAGCACCATGGAAATACTATTTATTTCAGAGCTTGGGACTACAACTAAAAAAAGAAAATAAATGTGCAATTTAGGACTTCAGATATGGATCAGTATTAATGAAAGATGTTTTTCTTTTCTTTCACTAGGCAGTAAATAAAGTTAAAAAAATATGTGAGGAAAGAAAAGTGTGGAATGAAAGTTGGGGAATGTGGGAAACAATGGATGTTACGGATGGAAAAATTCAACACATTTCAAATACAATAATTGTAAATGGCAAGAAATAATTTGTTAGGTACTGTGATCAACCTAAAGCAAGTTATTTTTATTTTTGGGGGAGTTAAAATCATTTACTACAAGACTATAACAAATGGCCAATGTGGAAGAGAGTGGATATAAAGTAAAAACTTTAAGCTTGTTTGTAGAAAATGTACAGAATTTGAACACTTGTGATTTGACTGTCCCATATTAAATAAGGAAAATGATGATTAAAAGGAAAGCACAAAAACAAACAGTAGTAAATATTACTAAAGAAGATGTTAAAGAGAAGGTGGCATGAGGAGGGGGATACTGAAGAATGGTTAAACAATGAAGAGAGTTAGAAAAGACATAACAGTTCAAAATTAGGTTATTAAAATGTAGGAGGAGAACATATTTCCAATGTTATAATGTAAAGATGAAGAGGGGGAGGAAATGGAGACAGGAAGAACAAGACAGTTAAAAATAAATTTGTGAGAGACTTAGGAAAAGATCTGGAAGTAAAACAATTACAAAAAAGGGAACATGGTGACAAAGGAATTTTAGAATTAAATGTAAATAGTATTAGAAATTATTGGGTTTGGTGGTGTGGAATAACATAAATAAATAAAACTGTATGTTTTTTTGCTTGCTGGATATCAGATACAACAAAGAAGAAAAAAGGAAAATTATACAGGCAGTATGAGGGGTAAAATTGCTTGGTTAGTGGAAAATGAGAAATGTTCTGGAATAGGAATTCTTATAAAAATGAAGAAATAAGAATTTCAGAAGTAACAATAGTAGTACCTGGAAGGGCAATGATACATGATATGAGAATGACACAAAAATGTATAAGATTAACAGAGATTTATATGCATATTATATGGCAGATAAAAAAAAAATGTTGTTTGAAGACATTAAAAAATGTATTATTAAAAAAATCAATAATATGGTTACCCGCGGAAAGAAATGGGAAAAATAGCAGGATATTAGGATGTTAACGGAATTAATAAGTTGTGGAAATTTTAAAGTAGGAGAGAAGTGAGAATGGACATATAAAAGGGGATGTTTTAAGATTGAATTGATTATGTAGTTTAAAGATATGAAAGAAATAACAGGGGAAGTGCAAATGCCAGAGTTTTCAGATCATGGAGCAGTTGGGCTAGAGCAGATGAAGACAGTAAAATAATGAAAAAAAGAAAATGAATACATAGATCAACTGCAGAGTTTAAAAAGGAGAAGGGAATGATAAGTGAAATATTATGGAAATATCACACAATGCGACCATTTTATAACAGTTAGACACGGTGGTGGTTATGTGTAAGCAGAAATATAAAATATTTAGAAGTGGAAAGAAGAATATAAAAAGAAATAAGATATAATATAAAGAAATCTTATGACAGTATGTGAAATAGACATAAGAAAGAGAAAATAAGGAAAAAAACAGATGTATGAAAGAACAGATAAAAAATAAAATATTACATAGGCAGAGATTTTTTTCAAATGGAAAGAAATAGGATGTTTTCCCTCATTTAGGAAAAGAAGTAAAAATTAAAAAGGAAGGATGGATGCTGTTAGATTGCAAATGAAACACAAAATACAAACAGGAAGATATTATAAAGGTGGTAGAGAATTTTATAGAGAAAATATATGAAAGAGGAAATAGATGGGTAAGAATAATGGGAAGAAAAATATCTAGAAAAGTAAAGTTTTTTTTAGAAAATGATATAACAATAGAACAAATAGAGAAGGTGATGAAACAAGGTAGGAATGCATCAGTGCTAAGACTGCATGGTGTAGGTTATAAGTATTATAAGTAAATTAATAAATCCAATATAGAAGCTTTTTAAAAAATATTATATGAATGGATGAAGGAAGGTATAATAGAAGATATATCTGGTGGAGTGATAAAATGTATATTGCAAAAGAATGAAAGAAAATATATATAAATTGTCTATAAAATATTTACAAACATACTACAATAACATGATAGAGAAACTAGGAGAAGGATTTTTGGTATAAAAGCAACAAATATGAAAGAATTGTTAATTACAGAGAAATAAGTAGAAGAGATGATACTGAAAGAAAATGTGCTAGCATGTGACATAGCTAAAGCTTTTGATAAGTAATCCATGAAGCAATGTGGTAGATTTTAGAGAAATAAGGCATAGGAGAAAAATAAAACTCTAACAATGAAATGTTATAAAAATTCATACATACAAGTTATGATAAATGGAAGGATAGGGAAAAATAAGTATTAAGAAAACAGTAAAATAAGGATGCCCAATGAGTATGTGGTTATTTTTATTAGTAATGAATGCAGTAGAACAGATATGTATGTATGAAATGAGGGAGGCAAGATGTGAGATGGAAGGAAATGTTATATTACCAATATGCATAAGATACACAGCTTATTAAATTCCAATAACAAAACACAAGGGCTGGATAAGCGAGGTTGTAATAATGATCAAAAATCTGTTAAAAAAGGCTCCTAACTGAAATGTCTGCACTTGAAATAAGTACCAACACCCCTGAAAAAAGCCTGGAAATGGAAGAGAAGAGTAAATTTTGAACATCACTCTTCTCTTTCAAACTCCCCCTGATGTGGAGGTCAACCCCCTAGACAGCTTATATGCACTAACTGCAAGATCACCATATCTCAGAGAAAATGGAATATTACAGGAAATGGCCATCTCAGGTATAGTATATGTAAGTATGTTTATTTGGCCATTCAGTCTCCATGTTTTGAGACTCACTTTAGTGGATACTGACATTTCAAATAGTTACTGTTGAAAAAAAAAAGCTGCTCTGTAGTTAAACAAAATGAAGTAAAAGTGATTTGGTCAGATAAAAAGAAAATAAATGGAATATATTTCACAAGAAAGGAAATAAAGATGTTTGGGATTGACATTTGGTAAATACGAAAGTATATTAAATCAATGGAGAGATACAGAAAAAGATAAAAAGCAGTTAGCTTTGTTTAAACGTTTTAGTTATTTCAGAAAAAGACATATAATGCTAAATATTTATCTATCAGGGAAAATAGCATATTTAGGAGGAAAATATATTTCCTATTCAAATGGAAAAAGAGTTATTAGAATGTTTTAGCTACATTCGTGGCTCAGGGCTCTACCTGGTTAGAAAAGGGACAATTTATAATAAAAAAAAAATAAGAAGGTGGTTTGAATTTAAAAACTTCAGTGGTGCATTTAGTATCTATGCATTTATTCTGAGTAATAAGCAAAGTAAAATAAAATAAAAAATTAATGGTAGGTAAAATATATGAAAAATATAAAAAATGGAGAGAAAAAAGATGAAAAGAGAGGACAGACTGGACAAAAAGAAATATAAAAATAAAATTACATTGTGGAAGTTAAAAGTAAGCGAGGTCAACTACTAGATGCGACTGTCATCCTGGCTATAACCATTCTTTTCACCAAAAACTACTTCTCATACTGCAATCATTACCTCAGCTCTGAGGTTGATAAGAGTCATCAGGCCTCTAGCTAAAATATGCTTTCTGCCACACTATTGCCTACAAAATGATCTAAAATGGATATTAACATAACTAAAGCTATGAAGTCATACTTATCCTTGCTTTTAAATATTTTATATTCTATTCCATCTATTTTAGACATGTTTAAAAATAACATGACTAAATTGACCATTGTGGGCACAGAAGAATAATATGCTGATAAATACAGCAAAAATCTGATTTGGGAAACCTAATCTAAAAGGCGAATATTTAATGACTGAAACTGTAGATTCATTTAAGGATCTGTGTATATGGGTAGATCCAGCTTTGTGGTTTTCTAACAATATCAAACAAATGGTTAATGATATTTATAGAACTATAGGTTGTATAAAAAAGATTTATAAAGTCTAGGAAATCAGAAATTATGAAGTCATTGTTAATTACACTGGAACCAAACATGAGTATGGAATAACAATATGGAAACTTATGAGTAAACTGAAAGGAGTTCAACAGAAATATACCAAGAACATCCATGGATGTGAAAATTTAAGTTATTATGAAAGACTAAAATATCTGAACTCATACAGTGTCTCCTACAGATATTTAAGAGGAGGTCTTATCCTGGTATATAGAGCATTTAGAGACAACTACCTCTGGGAATGTTTGGTGTTATCAAAAAGTAGTAGAAAATCATCAGACAACCTGTAGAGAATCATCAGACAATCTATGAAGAAGATTCTATGGGAGTGATAGGTGTATGGATTGGTTCTCTGAAAGAGCAGGTGATATATGGAATGGACTACCAAATTGCATTAAAGCAAGCACTAGTTTAGATATTGTAAGAACATCCTGGAAACTTATTATAGGAACAACTGTTCTGGTACATTGGCAGGCTAAAAGAGCATTAATGGATGTAAACCAAGCTTTATATTACCTCACGTCTAAATAGACTTTGGAAATGGACATATAAACCAAATGTTATAATACTGAGGCATCTAAACCTAGACTTAGTTACATGTTGACTAAGGCTGTACAGCAGTTAATCTAATGCACTGTTCTGGGAACACCTTTTTGTCCAACCCAATTAAAGGAAATTTAATCTAGCAAAACATCATTTAAACAAAATACTTTCCCAGGACAAACAACCACTTGGCCAACCCAGTGACCACAACAAAAACAGCACTATTTAAAACCTATCCGGAGGGGGTTGCACCCCCCCTAACTAAATATACCAACTCCAAGATCACATTACAGTGGAGAAAAGGGCAAATATCCAATGATGGCCCACCATGTTTCCCCTGGGAAAAACTTTGATAAAACAATTGTTCAACAGAATGAGATTTTGTTTAATTGTGTTCGAAGAAGAGGTGTTCACAGAATAGTGCATTCAATTAACTGAAAGGGACCTGTTGACTAAAACTCAGTCAAACAGCTCCTCTAGTTAGACTATCAGTTATTAAGTACATCTACACCTCCAGACAAATTCTCATCTGCAGATAGCTTTACTGACATTATACTCACCAATATTCCACATAGGTGTAGATGTTTTTTAATAATGCCTCACAGTTTAAGTGATCATTGACCCAAACTATCTTCTTGGCTTTGTAGGTAATCAAAATCACTTCAATTTATGTAAAGGGTCATTTGCTTCATCAACATAAAAGGATTATACAACTATACCACTAATGTACTATGAAAGCAACTGCAAAAATGTTCATATTTGTGAAGACATATTGACCTCTATGGCCTGTGTTGACTGGCACCAGTTGCTGCCATTAATTTTTGCATTCAGTCATTTAAATATTTCTGTACTGCAGCATTATTTACACAATTTTGATGACTGTGTTAATGATGGAAGCAAGATGACTTACTTACTCTAGTCCATGTTTCTTGCTCCGTCTCTTACTCCATAGTTAAATGATGATTGGTAGCTTGCTTCCACGGAATGTAAAATTCCTCTGGATGGTATTTGCATTTGGTTAGTAAAATGTCCTCCAAGTCCAATATCAATATAATATTATTGTCTATGTACATGGGGTGGATGGTTTAATACTAGCTTACTGAATTACTGTTGATAACCAGCTGTAATACATTACTACTGTCAGTATTTTGTGCATTGTCAGACAAACATGTCAATATTGCAGTGTTAAGGTTTTGCTGGTCATTCTTGTTGTTAGAAACGAACTACAATACATTACCGAGATCATTTTATTATGCATTTGTTCAGTCCAGTATGTGCACACTGCAGAATCAGTAACATTACCTGGGAGTGGGTAGAGGACATGGGATTTGCTGTATTACTTATTATTTGACAGTTTTGCCTGTGCTTGGCCAGTTAGATGTCTGCTGTTCCCATGGGCACTTTGATTATCTTGGGGTCAGAGTGTTTGCTTATTACAGACACACAAGCATTGTTTCTGAAATGTTATGCAAAGTTTGACATGTTTCCCATTAATGCACTAATGGATGTGGAAACAACTTTGGAAGTGTGACCCCAGGATTCAGCTGAGTGCAACAAAAATAACAATTTAAGGTGGTGATTAAACTACACCATCCAGAGATATAAGCATGTTTTTGTGCTCAGAATTAGAAAAATCATTACAATTTGCATATCTGTATAAAATTAAGGACAACAATGTGACTGCACTTCAGTCACTTATGTGAACTGAAGGCTTATAAACAGGAGAAATGAGACTTCCTCAATGACAGGGTAGATTTAGGAACATTGCCTCTTCTGTATGATGCACAAGGCCACATATGACATAATTTTGATATGTCATAATATAAAAGTAAAAGGAAGACACAGATCATTGCAGGTGTGTGATTCAGTGCAGGTGATCAGAATAAAATAGTACTAAAAGTAGCTGGCTGCAGTATGTAAGATTTCACATACTGAATAACCTTTCCATTGGTAGTCATGAATATCAATGAATTTGAATATTAGCATTAATAGTTTGAGAATGTTGTGCTCTGCATAAGGAAGCAAGGCTTAACCTGATACCTATCTTGAATTGCTAAGTGCAGACATTGGGTAGTCAGTGTTACATGTATATTCCAATGTTGGCTCTTAGTGCATACATTGTAGATTTTAATAAGAATTTAGACATGGTCTCACTCAGGATGCTAGCACATTAAGGAAAAAGCTGACTTGCAAATTGGTTGGACACAGAGTCTGTTGTGAGAGATACAATGTAAAGAATAAGGAAGGTGACCAGCGGAGAGCCACAGCATAGTATTTGGGGGGAACAGTCAAACAAAGGATTTGGAAAGGTTGATCGTGGGTTGAAAGATGATAGTTGAGATCCAATGCAGGCAAATACAAAATCCTGCAACTGTGTCACAGTAGCAATAGTGTAATGTACCAGTTTGGTGGGAATGCACTGGAGGCAAAAAGAGCAGGAACTGTAGAAGGCAGTATTGACTATGCCTGGACTAGACTACCAGGAACAGGGTGAAAAGGGCAGTTGACTTATGCAACAGGAAGCTTGACTGCATCATTACCTGGATAGACTCCAGCAGCAAAAAAGTAATGTTATACTCAGTCATAGTCAGACCACACCATAAGCACTATCTGCAGTTCTAGAGATCATGAAAAGCAAACGTATCAGGTTGCTGAAAGACTTTAAGAGGAAAGCCACTTGAAGGTTATGTGTAAATGAGGGAAAGGATATTGCAAAAGACTGCAGGAGCTAAATCTTTTTTTTCACCAGAGAATAGAAGAGATGGATGAGGGCATGATATGAGCGCATGAGAATGTCAGGGAGATGTGAAGGCATTGTCCTAAGCAGAAAGGAAAGGGGGAGGCAGAAATAGCAGAATGCTAGCATCAGCTATACCTTGGACTTGCCGGAATGGATGTTTGGCAGAGAATCCACTGAGGTATTCAGTAAGGCATGGGACAGATGGAAAAGGTGTGATGGGGAAGACAGGAATGGAGGAGACATATAATGTACACTTAAACAGCACACTTGATAATACTATTGTCTCTTTTTGACATCAAGCACATATATGTGCATGCAAAATTATAAATGTGGCCCCTTGATAATACAGTACTCTATTTGATAAACAATGCCACTGAAAGGATGTGCTTACCCAGCACACATCCAGAGGTTTCCATTTTTAAGTAGTTATGAATATTAACAATATTTTATGTAATAGTGATAATGTTATGTCCTTCACTGATGCCAGGTACAGGCACTCTGGACGTGTAACAAAAAGTTATGCACTCTGACCTTATACATTTTAGAATTACCTAAAATGTCTATAGGAGTACAATGCAAAGTATGACCCATTTTTATATGCTATGTAACATGGCAGTAGAGTCCTTTAAGGTTATCATCAGGAGTATGATGTTATATATTCCTCATGATCTTCTTTCGGCTGTTCCCATTAGGGGTCGCCACAGTGGATCATCTGTTTCTATTTCTTCCTGTCCTCTGTATCTTGCTGTGTCACACTGGCCATCTGCATGTCCTCTCTCAGCACATCCATAAACCTTATCTTAGGCCTTCCTCTTTTCCTGTTATCTGGTAGCTTCATCGTTAGCATTTTTTCCCAATATACTCAGCATCCGTCCTCAGCACATGTCCAAACCAACATAATCTTGCCTCTCTGGTTTGTCTCCAAACCTTCCAACCTGGGCTGACCCTCTAATCTACTTATTCCTAATCCTGTCCACCCTCGTCACACCCAGTGCAAATCTTAACATCTTTAACTCTGCCACATCCAGCTGAAACTCCTGCCTTTTGTCAATGCCACTGTCTCCAACTCATATAATATAGCTGGTCTCACTACCCTCTTGTAGACCTTCCCTTTCACTCTTACTGGTACTCGTCTGTCACAAATCACTCCTGAAACTCTTCTCCACCCACTCCATCCTGCCTGTATTCTCTTCTTCACCTCTCTTCCACACTCACCGTTACTCTGAACTATTGATCCCAAGTATTTAAACTCATTCACCTTCACCACCTCTACTCCTTGCATCCTCACCATTCCTCTATCCTCCCTCTTATTCACGCACATATATTCTGTCTTAGTCCCGCTGACCTTCATTCCTCTTCTCCCTAGAGCATATCTCCATCTCTCCAGGGTCTCCTCCACCTGTTCCCTTCTCTCACTACAGATCACAATGTCATCTGCAAACATCATAGTCCACGGGGATTCCTGTCTGATCTCATGTGAACCTGTCCATCATCATTGCAAATAAGAAAGGGCTCAGAGCTGATCCTTGATGTAACCCCACCTCCACCTTAAACGCATCTGTCACTCCCACTGCAGACCTCACCGCTGTCACACTACCCTCGTACATATCCTATACCACTCTTACATACTTCTCTGATACTCCTGACTTCCTCATACAATACAACTCCTCCTCTCTAGGCACCCTGTCATATGCTTTTTCTAAGTCTACAAAAACACAATGCAACTCCTTCTGACCTTCTCTGTACTTCTCCATCAACACTCTCAGAGT